>NC_045741.1:23347975-23349188 GCF_008692095.1 Etheostoma spectabile | reverse complement strand
GGGGGGGGGGGGGGGGGGTGAACTGGCTGGTGCCAAAATAGCCAAGGGGAGCCAAAGAAAGGCAGAATGAATTGATTCATAAAACGTATTCAAATCATCCGGCATTAGTACAAATTAGCATGACACACATACATGTAGGCTACTATATTTGCCTTAAAGTAATATTTTGGCATTTTGTGAAATATTTATATTTGATTTCTTTCTTGATGAGCAGATGTTTGTCTGTTAAATATAGAGCTACAGCAAGCAGCTGTTAGCTTAGCTTAGCAAAAAGACAATGAGGGAATAGCTTGTCTGGTTCGGATTGCTCCAGTGCCATAAGAAATTCTGCCAGATTTCACTCTTTTAGGTTGGATGTCCGTTACCTTCAGCTTTCTTTGTGTTGGCATAACTCTGGTGGATTTCTGAGGACTGAAATCCTCAGAAATCTGTCCAATCTGAGGACTATGGTTACCTGGTCCTCAGATCTCTGCAGGGTAAATCCAGACAGCTAGCTAGACTATCTGTCCAATCTGAGGACTATGGTTACCTGGTCCTCAGATCTCTGCATGGAAAATCCAGACAGCTAGCTAGACTATCTGTCAATCTGAGTTTTCGTGAGACTAAAACTACTTCTACAACGCTGCTGCTCGAGTCTCACTAAGCCAAGAGACTGGATCACACTCACTCCAGTTCTGAAGTTTTACACTGGCTTCCTGTGTCAAAGATTGATTTCAAAGTACTCTTGCTAGTTATTAAATCACCAAACGGTTTAGGTCCAAAATATATCTGATCTGCTATACAATATGAACCACCCAGACCTCTCAGGTCATCTGGGACAGGCTACTTTCTGTCCCCAGAGTCAGAACTAAACAGGGTGAAGCAGCTTTCAGTTTCTATGCTCCTCATATCTGGAATAAACTCCTCTCAGTTTTTAAATCAAGGCTGAAGACCTTCTTTTTTGATGCTGCCTTCTTTAAATGACTGTCATTTCTTTAAATTTCATGCTGCACTGTAATTTTATCTTGTTTTATGTGTCTATTTTTTAACTGTCTATCATGTGTTTTACCGGTTTTTAATGCTTATGATTTTTAACTGTTTGTACCTGTGTTTTATCTGTTTAACTGATTTTGTGTAAAGCACTTTGAATTGCCCTGTTGCTGAAATGTGCTCTACAAATAAAGCTGCCTTCTGACCGTACACATGTTCCACCAAAACAAGTTCCTTCCTGAGA
>NC_045741.1:23342822-23347965 GCF_008692095.1 Etheostoma spectabile | reverse complement strand
GAGGCACCGTGGCTCTGTCCGGTGCTTAGCCCCGCCCATGACAATTGTGATTGGTTTAAAGAAATGCCTGTAAACCAGAGCACATTTTTAGCAAGATCCTCCTTTGCAGCGCTGTGGAGGAAGGTCTGGCAAAGCGGGACTAGGTTCTGTCCAAAGGTAAAAACAAAAAACGTCCCTTAAAACTTCTGAAACTCATTCATTCATTTGTTATACCTTGTTTGTTTACGCCGTACAGGAACTGTTTTGTAAAAAGTATTTCATGCTATGCTAACCTAACCACATACTGACTGTAGTTTCATATTCCATCTTCCATTATGAGAGAGTGTCATCAATCCTGTTATCTAACTCTTGTCCAGAAAGCAGATACGCTTATTTCCCCAAATCTCAAACAACTCACACATTGAGAATTTATTTCAATTACACGATCAATGAATTCTCTCGTTGTCTCTTTCTTTGGCTCCTCTTGGCTATTCTGGTACCATCCGGTTCTCTCGCTTCTCCTGTGGTTGCTGCTGATGGAGAAGCAGAGTGAAGTCCGCCTGAAGGCTCCTGTCAGAGATGATTATGTCTGCACAAAATGTAGCCTTTGGCTGTTGTTTTTTTTTGACACGCAATCCTCTTCTCTAACTGCTGAGACGCTCCTCTGTGTTACTGCTGCGCCTCTTCCCTGTCAGGATAGACGAGGTGGGTTTAATGTAATTATTGCAGCAGATGTTGGTTCTGAGTGCCTTTTGAAACATTTACTCAGCCGTGAAAAGTTGAGCGAGTAATTTATTTTCTCAGCAATGCCGTAATTCACACTTAGCTGCACAGGCTGTCTCTGTCTGACTGGTGGTCGGCAGAGGGGTGTCCTGTTTCACATTCATTTCATACGCAATAGGTGAAGAATTAAAAGAATGACAGACATCACTGGTGTTTATTATCTGTTACATGTTGAGACACAACTTTACATTTGGATGGACTTGGCCGCAGTTCTCAGGGTAAGGTCGTTTTGGGCTCGCCCGGCGGATGTTAGCAAATGGAAAGTGATGTTTGAGCGTGTTGTTTGGGTTTAAGTCGGGGCTCAGATCAAGAGCCAAATTAGTTTTTTACTTCGTCTAAGTGTCTCGCTCTGATTGCAGAATAATAGTGAGGTCATTGTCTGAAGGAAGAACGACTACAAAGTAAATGGCTGCTGTTGTCTTTTGTGGACCCCTCAAGCCAAGAAAACAAAAAAGGAAGAAAAGAGGAGAGCTATTCATAACAAGGCAATTACACCCCCACTTTGATAATTGGCAGTGATAGATGAAGGAAACCTAAATCCAAATAAATTTAAACTGCCCTGGGCCGAGCAGCTGGAGCATAACAGCAGAATGTCTCTCTTTTTAAGTCTTTCGTGTCTTTAACCATCATCATCATCTTTTATTTCGCACTCTTTCTGATAATCCAACCTTAACACCTCGGACCCCCGCCGGCCAGTTCACAAACACTGAGTTTTTACTGGTAATTGACTCCATTTGGGCACCTCTGGGCTCCTGTTGAGCTACTTTTCAGTTTGATTCATTGCCCCCCCCCTTTTTTTTGTACCTCCTCTTCCTCCCCTCTGCTTTCCTTTACTGCCTAACATAAACCTTGTTGGTCAAATTAAAAACAGTTTAGTTTGCTGCACTGGCTTGCATCACAAGCCCATAAACACAAAGTGCTCCGGTCTTGTAAGACAGAGGCCCTGTGATTATCTCTGCTCCTTCAACTCACAAATCAAGCATGGGTTCAGCTGCAGGCCCTGATATGATCGGAGCATTTTATTAAAGAAAGTGAAAACAAGAAGCCCAGTGTTTTATTGCGGGAACCGGCTCAGTTCTTTCACAAGGACAGAGCATCTCAACACACATAGAGCAGATCTGTGAGGGATTTAGATGTTGTGTCCAGAGATGTAGAGACAATGAAACACAATATGATCCTGCGAGAACCACAACTTTAGCGGCCGATGGAAATGAGTTGCCTGTACACTTGTGAGATTTAGGAGTAATACTTTTTGGCACTATCCTTTCAGTGGTTTCTTCAAGTGCCACCTGGTTACTGTGAGATTAAATGGAACTGAACAGAGCCGTAATTCAGGGTCCACAACATCAAAAGGAAAACAACATAATAAGGCTTAATCGCTAAGTTTCTAATGGCTAATGACCCCAAAATTGACTGTCGGTTTAGATTAGACAGCTCAACGCTTAACACTAACCTACCAGAGCTGAAGTGAAATATGCTACTGAATTTCTATTTCAAAAGGAGGCGGTAGGGAAATTTGGAGATGCCAGCAGACGAATGACAGAAACACCAGACAGGGCAAACCAAGAGCCAGTCCTTCTCTTTGGTCTCCTCTCCCACAGAGGCTAAGGTTTCTTGGCTGTGACTGATGGGCAATAACAAGGAAGCCCACCCCACGCACTACCCGTCCATAAGTCATACTGTAGTAATGTGTTGTCATTGCCGTGCTCTTTTTGTTCTCGTAAGATCGGTTTTTAGACTTTGACTGAAATAGAAAAAACACATGCACTTATGTTTCAGACATAGTCCTTGATTCTCAGCATGCATGTTTAGACTTGTTTTTAAATAGTTTTATCTCTTTTTTTTATCCATGGTCTCGGCATAGCTCTAGGATTGGCAATGTCAGTTTTTGTCCAAACGGAAATATCCCAACAACTATAGAAAGAGTTTACAGACATTCATGGTTCCAAGATGATGAACCCTAATGAGGGTGATCGATCCTCTCAACTCTCCTCTAGCATAAAACATGGCACACATTCACGTTCTTCTCAAGCTTTTTCTTTGTGGCATTTTAGGCCTTTATTTGATGAGACAGCTGAAGACATGAAGGGGGGAGAGAGAGGGGGAATGACATGCAGCGAAGGGCCGCTCTGCGGAACTGAATCTCACAGCTGCTGCGCCAAGGACCGAGCCTCTGCACATTGGGAGCACGCCATACCAGGCGAGCCACCCAGGCGCCCCCAATTGTCATGACTAATGTTAGCATTCTAGCATGGTTAACGCTATACCTACTAAAGGTTACCATGTTAGATAGGTCATTGTGGGCCACTGGCCATTTCTCCCACGCTCCATTGTTCTGACCTCTCACTAAGATTTTACATTATGGGAGGTGATCCACAAAAGCCTAGCCACAGAATATGGTCGGAGCTGAGGGGTTATTTTCAAATCAAAGGGACGTCAGACTACTTGGCTGTAGGACCAAAGAGAATCTTTTGAATTATTGAGAGTTCAGAACAATGGAGCGTCCGAGAAATGACATGGCACCTCAATGTGTGCATGTTAGCATGCTGATATTAGCATTTACCTGTGCCGAAACACAGCTTCACAGAGCAGCTAGTAGGCATGGTATGACTCTAGCTAGCATGAATGTGTTTTTTTTTTCAATGCTGAGAATGTACAAAGAACAAGAAATGCATAGACCCAATTACAACGTTACGATATATTCTCATCTTATTCATCTAAAATTCATGTTTGATGCTTTCATGCGTCATTACTAACGTGAGGTTGGTGACCTTCTTTACCTGTTGGGCCACAGACTAAAGAAAGTGACCTCACCCAAACTAGCAGTCCGCCTGACCAGCGCTGACACGCTGATTTGGTTTATCAAAGACGCTGGCAAAGCAACACAGGACAGAAAACAGCAGAAACATCAAATAGGTCAGACCACCATGTTTAACTATATATATTTAATTGTTACAGTTACAGCTGTAAATGAAAACAGAAAAAAACAAGTTTACAATTCAGAGCAACTTCCAGCGATTCGGTCTATTCATGTGTACTTTTGTAAATTTTTGTTAAGTTTGCCACATGTATACTCCAGTATGTTTAGTACAGTGTAGTGCATACAGTGCTTTAAAAGATAGTTTATTCATGGAAATTTTCAGTATATTTGTTTTTACTTTTCTAAATGTATTAGGTTCATAATGGGGCCATTGACCAGCTTGAGCTCACCCCCCCACTCCCACTGACACCTGCAACACCCCTGCAAATTGGCAGGCGGCAGTGGTTTAATATACTGAGCTGTGAAGTGTTCATAAATCTCCTGCAACCTGATTAATAGCAGCTTTGAGGCCACTGAAGAGACAAAGCCTCTCCAGATTTATTTTTTTGCTGACAAAAGAGTATCTTTACTTATTTTACAGTGTGCATTTCAAAGTAGAAATGAGTAGACCTTTGAAATGAAGAAAGGAAAAAGAAGAATTGAGGGAAAAGAAATATATATAGAAATAAATACTAGTCAATAAAGAGAAGTGCAGTCAAATACATGTAGTGTTTTGGATAATGACAAATGAAAAACGGCACCAAAATTGGCACGATATACAAAAGCAATTTAGAAAAAGCTGTTCCACACAGAAATATCCTGTACACAGCTATATATTTTCTTTCCTGTAAACTTAAACCCTTGTTGGTAACCACAAAGTGAAGGAGTGTAACTCAAGATGAACTTGCAGTCCCTTGGCCGGCAGCACCGACGTGTTAATGAAAGCGACGCGTACCCCGCTCAACCTGAAACTCGAGGCTTAAACAAATACGTCCAAGTCCCGGCCCCGATGTGTCCAACACCCCCTCCACAGCGCCCGCTCTCAAACATGACACGGGAAAGAGCAGCTCGCCCCTGCTTCTTACAGGTAAATACACCTGTATATTTATAATTTTATGCAAACATTATATAAATATTGTCACAAAGTCGTTGACATGAAGTTGGAGCTGGCTGACTGCTGGTGCCTCCAGAGGTTGAAAGCGATACACAAAGAGCTCTCTGTGGAACATGTAAGCATTCACACATGCTCAACACTATAGACGCACACGCACACACACGCACGCACGCACACACACATGCGTGCATTGTGTTGGAATCTTGCTGGCGTTTGTAGCCACGTTTCCAATTTGCACAGCAGATATGCCTACAAAGTTTTCAAAATGTAAATAACAGATTTATGATTTTGCCTCTCAGTGTTTAAATATCTCCAGATTCATCTCATGTTTCACAGGTGGATTTATTTTTATTATTTTTAAAGAATAGTGTGGGTGCGTCAGGGGTCAGGAGTGTGGCACTGAGCGTGCCATTTTTCCAAACTGTGTGTGTGTGTGTGTGTGTGTGTGTGTGTGTGTGTGTGTGTGT
>NC_045741.1:23341073-23342812 GCF_008692095.1 Etheostoma spectabile | reverse complement strand
TGTGTGTGTGTGTGTGTGTGTGTGTGTGTGTGTGTGTGTGTGTGTGTTAGGGCCCATGTGCTAGTGATTTCACCGCCCTCTTCTGTGTACGCCGGGCTGACAGGGCCTGAGGTCTCGGGGGGCAGGGCCAGGTACCGGCACCACCGCTGTCAACAGGGGTCCAAAGCAGCTGATAAAAAGAAGGTGTGCTGGTTGCCGATTGGCTGCTGTCCTTGCAGAGGTGATACACTTAAACAGCTTGTCGTACTCTCCCCAGACTCAGAAAAGGTTATTGGTTACTGAGGACATCCCGGCAAGTCTTTCTGCACAAGAAGATTGATACCACTCTCATGTTTGTCTGGCTATCTTAGCTTAGCATAAAGACTGGAAATGGGTCAACAGCTAGCCTGGTTATGCCAAAGGTAACTCTTGCCTAACAGAAACTCACCATGTGGGTCAACCAGTGGAGACTCCAGGAAGTCACTGTTTTTAATGCCCTGTTCACACAGACACAGGACTAGTATTACCTGGGGTCCTCTAGTAATTTGTAATAATTGCGGAGGTCATCTGTGATCTTAATCCCGTGTGAATGTGCCATGTCTGTAAATTGTCAAGTTAAAATTCCGCCACAAATGACCTACCGTGTTTTTGGCAAACAGTGAGGTTGTGTGATAATATTAGTCCTGTGTGAATCAGCATCTCTGTGATTTGGGGTCGGATTGGCTGCGTTAGCAATTAGCCTATAGCCTAAATGACATTTTTCACAGAGCCTTGACATCATATGCAGGGGATAATATCAATAAATTTGAGTAAATCGGCTTCCTTGCGAATAGAAAATAAGAAATAGTCTTAAGAAATTAGGAAATAGTCTCACTTGTATCACGCTCAAAACCACAAATTGTTCTTGGTAAAGGAGGATTTTGGTACAGATGAAAAAAAAATATAACATGTCAGTTAGATAGCTACAGGGGTGCTGGTAGGTTACTTTCGGAAAGAGCCTGGCTAGCTACATGCTAAGATAAGTTAGCTGCAATCTTTTTGCTAAGCTACCCGCTAAGCTACGCCCTGTATCTCTAATATTTAGTGGAAAACTTACATAGTTAGTTGGCTGTAGTGTTGATTTTATTCAGAACATTTTGAACATTGTTGGCCATTCATTTGATAGTATGTGTCATTGCCATAGTCCTTTTGTTTTTCTCTATGTACCAGTCCAATGAGTGGAACGTATGTATTAGATTTAGTCGTTTAACTCTGTAGAGTTCATTAATGCTCTGAACGGGAGTCATTATCGTTCTACAGTTTTCACATGAAGAATGGTCACTTGGATATGTCGGGTTGCTTTGAGTTATTATGTGAGTGATGTGGTGTCGAGGAAGGGCTTATAAAGTCATAATATAACATAAGAAAGTACAATGGTTTGACAACACCACTGGGTATGCTGTAAACCGATCCTGGTTTTGTACTGGATTGTTCTTTTTGGTTTTGTGTGTTACCTCGCAATTTGTCGAGTAATTTCCCAAAATGTCAAACTAGTCCTTTATCCCTCATGTTGTCTTCATGTTGTCCTATATCGATGTTCTTTTTAGTTCCCCAAAATAACATGATTGATTCCACACAACGTTCTTTGCGAAGTAAAAATCTCTACTTTCATTAATTTTGGGGCGTCTTATTCAATTTTAGTGTTAGTGGTTTTGAAATAGTGTTGAGTAAAAGTTGACATATTCCAGTCTGTGATTAGCCATCAACATCCATTCCTTTAA
>NC_045741.1:23338507-23341063 GCF_008692095.1 Etheostoma spectabile | reverse complement strand
CTCAATAATTCCTAATTCCTGCTTTTCTAACTCAAACATTAGGTATAATTTCCTAGAAATTAGGTTTATTGACCATATATTCAAAAAATAACAAAACAAACAATTAAAGTTAATAAGTTAGTGTTACGTAGTGTTAAAAAAAAGCGTCAAGTGTTGAAAGCAGGGACAAAAAACGTAATAAAAACCTAAAAGTGTTGATCAAAAGCCTCAACAGAAGTGACGATTTTCAATTTTGACGGAGTAAAGATTTAAAACCTTCCAAACCCGCTGTAACGTTGTGAAATGTGACCGCCCTGAATGCATCAAGTACGTGTGTACATGTCTAGTAGCTCCATGAAATAAGATGAGAGCAGGTGCAGACTCCGTCTCGGACCTCTGGAGTCCAGGATGTTGCTGTCTGTCTGAAGGCGTCTCTGGTGTTTGTCTGGCTCCTCCAGACAGAATTCACATAAGACCTTAGTGGTCCTGTGTCTCCTTACCAATCCTTTTTCTGGCGGATTCTTCTGGGGTTATGTAAATCTTTGGGTGTTTAAGGAAAAGGAGACTGGAAATCCCAGTGGATGTGCTCGGAGTCATCTGATTAGTGAATGACACGCTGTCGGTCTGGGAAATGTTATGACAGGATCCACATCCTCTTTAGTGCTAAGCAGATGTTCCACATTATACTATGAGCGGTATTAATCTTGTTTATAACCAGGGAGGGAAAAGGTGTGAACAGGAACTTCCACTAAAACACTGGATTTATTATGAGAGCTAAAGCAATTCATTGTCTCATAGCTGTTCATATTCAGAGCGTTGACTCCACGTGACATCCACAGATGTGCACCTGTCAATATGCACTCATGTTTAACTGAATGGCATTACACACTGGTCACAGACACACACATGCGCATGTACTGGACTACAATACTCTGTGTGTTTGTGTTCCCTGTAAGGACTTGAAGATTTTGAATGATTTCTCTAAATTGGTCCAGAGGGGGGCAGTGTCTCAAAAGGCATTAGAATTCACACCACCAACTTATCCTGTGTATAATTCCTCCCTGACATGGATTACATTTTATACATAATTTATTTCAAAAACAATGTATCTAATGTGAGAAAAGTGGTTTAAAACGTTTTTATGCCCACTTGTCCAGAATGGACAGGCTGGACTAAAATTGAAAACTAACTGCAGGTGCAAACAGTTTGTTGTTCTGTAATATTTTCCATCTAACTTTTTAAACTACAGTATTTCTCTACGCGAGGGCCTCACAAATATGCTCTCAGTTTCTCTCCCTTTAAGACATTTGCCTCCTTTACATAGCAAACATTGGTCTTGCAGCTTCTAATTTTTGACGCCAAGAGGAAATTTGAGGTCTGAATCATACAGTCCTTATTTATGAGGCGTGATAAAAAGGCTTTTTTGTTTTGTTTTAGTTTTTCATTTTTTATAGGCATTGCCAAAAGGAGATGGTCCAAGGAGGCCTGACTTCATCCCAGTTAGCAGCTCCTGTGTTTGTGTGGCTCACATTTTTTCTGTTTTATTGTCCGTCTGTTCTTGGCTAAACCCACTCGCACTCACACAAGTGTTCTGAGATCCCATTTGGATGTCGGAGTAACAATCCTCTCGAGCAGTGTGATGAGACTGGAATTGGGAGTTTGCTTTTACGTAAGCCGGATTTCAGCAGTTTCTGCAGTGTTTTCTAGGGTTTCTATTTCGCTTTCCCTTGAAACCCAAGAAGGTCACCCCGGTTTTATTCAGTCATCATCGTTGCAGGTGGTTATGACAGTGTGAAGGACTGGTTACAGTCTCCAGTAGATGGTAGTAGTGGGCAACTCTAAAGGAGGTTTCAGCAGAGTTTCAGCCTAACCCTAATCAAAGGACATGTTATTTCAATACTTTGGTTTTGAAGGACACATTGATGTTGTGATGAGTTATACATTAATGATCATATGAGTCATTCCTCCAGCACATACCCCTTATAAATGCACTTACACTTTATTACAGTATATAGCTTATACATGTAAGGTAATGACTGAATGGGCTGTCTGTGACTTCATAGTTTTTCACATACAGTAATGTAGCATACTGTACTAAATGGTGGATATTAGGTGAGACCTTAAGTTCTGTAAGAATTTCCCCTCAGCCTGCAGTGCAGCACATACAGGCTAACATCTAACACCATTTTAAGCTACAATAGAACGTAAAATACGCTGACTGGTTTGACAGGTCACATCTCAAGAAAGTTGAACGTCTAGCTAGCTAGCTAGCTGCAGAAACAGGAACTACAAGACAAATGAATGCTGGACTGTTTCAGGACATTCATCAAGTGGCAGGAACACATGCTAAGCGAACACATGCTGAATGTCTAATTATTACACTAATGTTTGCTAAAGGGTTACAGTTTGTTTGAGTGATTCCTTCTGCCCCCTAGTTGTGAAAAATGTCTCTCCAATATTTCTGTTAGCTCGACTGTTTGCCGGTGTTCCATAAGTGTACGTCCCAGCGTCAATATCACTGCTAGCAAATACCATCCGTCCATCTTTGTCCGCTTATCCGGTATCGGGTTGCGGGGG
>NC_045741.1:23338378-23338497 GCF_008692095.1 Etheostoma spectabile | reverse complement strand
AGCAGGGGACCCCAAACTTCCCTTTCTCAAGCCACATTAACAGGTTGGAGATATAAACCCTCCACCTAGTCCTGGGTCTTTCCCGAGGCCTCGTCCCAGCTGGACGTGCCTGGACCACC
>NC_045741.1:23336429-23338368 GCF_008692095.1 Etheostoma spectabile | reverse complement strand
GGCCCCCAGGAGGCATCCTTACCAGAGACCCGAACCACCTCAACTTTCGACGCGAAGGAGCAGCGGCTCTACTCCGAGCTCCTGACGGATGACTGAGCTTCTCACTCGATCTCTAGCGAGTACCGTAATGTCAAAAGATTCCAACTATCACTCTAACCTGCATTAAGTAATTTTTTGGCCACTTTGGGGCAGCGGAAACTAGCTAAAAACACAACACTGACATTACATCACCTTATAAAGTTAATATGATGAACTTGTTAGCAAACAGTTTCTAAGTTAGACATCAAGCAGACACATTAGCAACATTTACGGGGAGTTGTATCTCTGCATTAAAACGAGCAGCGAACATACTAAAGACATCCGGCCCTATTTTAACGATCTGAGAGCACGCCGCGAAGCGCCTGGTGCAGCTGCATTTAGGGCGTGTCCAAATCCACTTTTGCTAGTTTGACGACGGAAAGAAGGGTCTGTCCGTCCGGGTCTTCATTAACCAGAGGTGTGTTTGGGGCGTAACATGCAATCAACCCATTCTCTTTAAAAGCCAGGCATGTTTGGACCTTGGCGCATTATTGTTATGATGGAGGATTTGCAATGACATTTTTGTCGTGTGTGTGTGTGTGTGTGTGTGTGTGTGTGTGTGTGTGTGTGTGTGTGTGTGTGTGTGTGTTGTTGTGGGTTGGTGTGTGTGTGTGTGTTGTGGTGTGTGGGTGTGTGTGTGTGTGTCTGTGGTCGTGTCAAGCATAGCGTGAGTACGCTGTGCACGAGCCTAGGGCATTTTTTTTTTTTTTTTTAACGCTGTTAAAATAATAATGAAATGCTGCGCTATTGACTTTAGACCAGGTTTTGGTTGGTCAATGGCGTGATCACTACAATACGCCCAGAATGCACCTGAACACACCTCCCTGCAAGACCAGCATGCCCTCGGGCGCACAAATGGGCGTAGGTGCATTTGCTATTTAAACGAACTGGGTGCTCGACGGGAAATTCACAATTGCGTCGTCTTAAACTATCAAAGACACTTGTGTCAGGCTTTGCGCTACGCCGGGTGCAGGATAGGGCCCATATATTGGGGTTAGATTATTATGGTTAAAACATGTTGGCATACACTGCAAAAATAAATCCTACATTGAATAAATCATTGTCTGTCTGGTTCCCAACTTTGATTCTCTCGCTGGGCTCAGGCTTTACACCCGCGGCTCACCTGTGACTGTTCAGATAAAGATCTCTCATTAAAGAGCCGAGTGTTTTCATAACTTAATGATTTCCTCTGTGAGCATAAACACACACACAGGAAAACTGAATTCTTCATACCTGTTAGCATGCACCATGCCTCTCCAAGCCGAACCCTGTTCAGGCTCATGTTCTTCCAATTTTCTTTAAAGGCAGCAAATCCAATTGATACCGTTCCTAACAAAGATAAAAGAGCCAGTTGTTGTGGCCTGATGTCATCTCTCACAGTAATGAAACAGTCTCAGTGGGGGGGATCTGGTAAAAGTTTTACACAGATGAAATTTACTGACAGTATATGTGGATGCAAAGATGTTGAAAATGTACTAAACCCAGCCTTTTAACAGATAAGGTTTTTAAACATCTTTGTGCCAGATGAAGTTTTTCTTCCAGTCTTTGATCTATTTCTATATCTAAATGGCAGCAAGAGGATGAATCAGAAACAAATTTTGGTTTTGTATATGATGTATTCATCATATTTGGATATCAGAAATGTTACTTTTCATCAACTTGGCATCTAAGTGGCACATTAAGGTGCAAGCAACTGAATTTCTGCCACCATGACTCCATCAGTCATTTGGCACAATGGCAAAAATCGTAATTCACAAAAAAAAGCAAGTAAAACCTTGATGTTGTAAGCAGCTGTTAATCCCAGAGGTCCGTGTGTGTGTGTGTGTGTGTGTGTGTGTGTGTGTGTGTGTGTGTGTGTGTG
>NC_045741.1:23335527-23336408 GCF_008692095.1 Etheostoma spectabile | reverse complement strand
TGTGTGTGTGTGTGTGTGTGTGTGTGTGTGTGTGTGTGTGTGTGTGTCTGTTGTTGGACAGGTAGGCCCACTGCAGCCAAACCTTACTACCCAGGTTTAGCTCACTTGGTCTCAGGTTTAACAAACTCTTATTTTCTAATAAAAAGGTTATAGTGGGCATCCTTATGTCACTTTTAAAGTTATTTTAATATCCATGTTCAAAATGTTATATACAGCTGGGACTTGATGGCAAATATGTGATTAAAAATGCATGTAGCTACTTAACATCAACAATAGTAATCCCTTTGTCCAAAGTGGTACCGGTCATTCTTTGACCAAAATGATTGAAATATGGCCAATATGTTGCTTTGAATGTGAAATTAAAAAGTGCCTTTTTTTTTCCACTTTAGCATCTGCCCCCCATTTTGTGCGCGTGCGTGCGGCGTGTCCCATGCCTAAACTGTCAACAGGATTGTTTCCAGGAGGTCATAATGAAACACAGATAATTTCATCGCAGCGTAAACTAATAAAGAAGGACAAACAACAGCTCACGAACATAATCAAACCTGACGACAAGTGACAGGCGAGCATTAGCTGCATTTCACAAAATTACCATTTAAGGCTAAAAGTCACATTTAAAAGGGCTCTGAGTAGTTCATGGAAGTGATTATGCGGCCGGCCTGTTGCCCTGTGAAGACCCAAACAGGGACACGAGGTCACACAGACCATTAGGGATGTCATTATGGGGGCTGGTCTTCATGCTGCAGAACAGAACATGAGCTGGAGCTAAAACAAAGTCAAGATCAGGGCCCTAAAAGCCGTCAGGAGCACTCTGAAGCAACCCACTGTCTATATGTACATGCATGTGTGCTTTTCTTTAAGAGCATTAGCCACTTGCCATC
>NC_045741.1:23318854-23335517 GCF_008692095.1 Etheostoma spectabile | reverse complement strand
CCCCCCCCCCCCACCTCTGCTGAGAGTGAGCTTGGCAGCTGAATACATACAATTCATCATAATCCGGTTGATCTCTGAGATGTTTGCTGGAGCTTTAGCCAGCTACATTTCCCCGATAACCCAGTTTGGAGGCTTAGACGTGCGATAGAATGTGTCAAAGTAATCTTAGGAAGGAACACTGTGAGATGGTTGGCTTAAAGAGGTCCCGGTTGGGTTACACACATCAGCTAACAACAGTTAGGTTTAGTTTACTGTCATTAGAGCTGCAAAGATTAATGTTGTTATTCAGCAACTATTTTGATAGTTGATAATTATTTATGAAAAATAAAGACCTTCTTAAATGTGACTATTTTCTAGTTTCTTCACTCCTCTGGGACAGTAACAAGAACATCTTTGCGTTGTGGACACAACAAGACATACATTTGAGGACATCGTCTTGGGGTTTGGGAAACATCGACATTTTTCACCGTTTTCTGACATTTCGTTACCCAGGTCCAGCAGCGTACACAATAAATAAAAGTTAGCAGTGTCATCAAAACAGAACCTTCAAATAATAATTAGATTCATGCAATCATATGATCCTCTTAATCTCTCTTTATAATTTAACCAAAATGAGAGAAGTGTTTGCGGTGTCCGTCGTCTCTGGTGGTGTTAGTGTCCACAAGGAAGCTAAGAACTCTGTTTCATATTCATGGGCTGATGGAGGATAGTGTGGCCAGAGGAATTTACTCACCTCACTTTTATTGTCACACTTTTGAAACACACACACACACACACACACACACACACACACACACACACACACACACACACACACACAAAACACCCACACACCACACACACACACACAAACACACACACACACACGGAAAACACACACACACATGCACGCAAGCTCAAGCACACAAAGCTTGTGGAATGGTTTGTGACTCTAATGGCCCTTTCTTTTGGGGGCACTTTTAATTGTTTGGTCATCGTCTCCATGCTCAGTGTGTCACAGTCAATAAAGCCACATTAGAGGAGACAGGAGGTGAGGGGTGAGGGGGGCCGACACAGGGGGTTAGGACCTCGGCGTGGAGAGAATATAAAGCGTCTAAACCCTCCCAGAGTGGCATTCTCCCGCTATCAGAGGTCTATGGTGGACGGCCTGTCACTGTGGCCCATTGTGAGGCCAATGACTCATTCTTACTCACGGAACACCATTAAAAAAGTCCCAGGGATTTCACCGAACCGCTTGGGTTTGCTTCAGCTGATGTATGTGGCAGTGTTTTCCCTAGGTTTGTGGAAGACTTATGAAGAATGTGATGTTTTTCATGTAAAAAAGCCTATGCAATTTTACATCATTTTGGACCATTCTTATCAAATCTGGGTCTGAAACATTGGGAAAGCTAGAGCAGATAATAAATAAATAAATAAATGGCACCCAAAAAACTTAACAAAACTGGCTTAAGAAGTTCACTGGGCTCCAACTACAGTTATCAGATCTGAGGAAAGTCAGTAGTTAGTTAGTTAGTTAGTTAGTTAGTCAATTTTGATGCTCACGGCTGGGTGCTGCACCTTAGCCTTATAATGGTAGGGGAAATCGTGTGTTTGTGTGTGTGTGTGTGTGTGTGTGTGTGTGTGTGTGTGTGTGTGTGTGTGTGTGTGTGTGTTGCATACATTTGATCTTGAAAAATTATATCTGATCTATAATTCACAATCAGATATGATTCATGTCTCGCAAACCAAATAATTTTTGCTAACCTTTGTTAATGTGTACAATAAAATATCACACAGGCTCTCGGGCAGAAGATAAACCAAGCTGAGATTTAATTTGTCTCATATGCTGCAGCCTCTTACATGCACGGCTGCAGCTCTTTTATTTGATGTAACTGGCTTTTAAGCTGCTGTCAGTGATAGCCATAACATGTCACCAGAACCTGGGAAGTGTGCGATGGTGACGGTGATAACCCGGGCTCCGCCCCCCCCCCTAACTGTCACTCTCAGCATCTGCAGACCACCACGCTAGCCCCCCTGACCTCGCTGCGACCTGCTCCACCTCACTGTCATGAACTCTGCTCCCCACACACCCTTCTATCTGCCTAATGCAGGCCTCTGTGCCACTACAGCTGTAACAATTCCAAATTTCGCTGTATTAATTAACTGTCTCAGAAATAAGCGCGATTAACAATAGAATTGTTTCTTTATATCAAATTTAAAAATATTTGTTTTATTATTTTTTGAACTTGTAAAGCACATGTGCCGGCCACGTTAGTCGGGGACGCTGTGTTGCCAATTCATGCTACAAATGTACCTTAGCTAAAAACTACAGTATGTGTGTATCTCCTGTGTACATCCATAAAGTTGTTTTGTGTACTTTCTGTGTTACCAGACTGTTCTAGCTCTTCTATTATTCCTGTTGTTATTATTACATCGAGGTATTATGACAAGAATATCGCGATATCTGATTTTCTCCATATCGCCCAGCTCTAATTGTAGTATACCTGAAAATGTGCTATTATTGATTATTTTAAGATTTTTGACTAAATTAACCCTGCCAGTAGGAGGCTCTTCCTGGGGACTGGATCAACTGAACCCAGACCAGATTATTGGATTTCACTGGTGCCCCTCCCTGCTCTGTGTCTGTTGGACACATAACTCAGAAGTGGTTCTTGGACATACTGTTCACTCCATATAATCCTGGGCGTTTATGAGCCTCTGGTTTACTAAGCTGTCCCCTTCTCTTTCTCTCTCTCTCTCTCTCTCTCACACACACACAACACACCAACACACACACAACACACCACACACACACACACACACACACACACACACACACACTCACACTCACACACACACAGCTCGATAAAGGTCACACACCTCGGCCTTATTTTGGGACTTCAGATGTATCTTCTGGTGTAAAAAACACAAAGCTTCCCTCATTGTACAGACATGTTTTTCTCTTACTCAAGTGTGCTTTGGCTTGTGTTATAAAACACTATCTAAGCTAAACTTAACCCCACACTGGCACCCCTCACAATGCAAAGCGCACCAACATGGCAAGTTAGTACCACGGTTAAAAGTTAGAAGCCACAATTTTTAGCTTAGGTCCTTGTCTTGTGTGGCCCACAGTTTAGGACCCACCTGCCAAAGTAATTTATGATCCTGTTAAGAGAAACACTGCCCAGGATCTTGAAGGCTGAATTTCTGGCCCCAGCGCTGCTACAATATTTCACGATTATCAGGCTATCCCTGGCGGTGTCATAAAACACCTCATATTACCACACTTCCCTGTCTGTCTCTGTCGGGGCCTTTTTAACACCCTCGCTGTGGTGGGTCACAATTGGAGGCACTTTCGGGAGGTGATATTTTCTTCCAAAACCCCAAATTGGCGTGCCGCAAAATAGTCAAAAGTATTGGTCATTAAAACAGGGAGTTGGCCAAACTCTCTCCTATTATTATTCATATTTTCATTTTCAGTAGAATGTGTGTTGTTGCTCCAATATAGATGCACGTTGTGCTGACAGTAATGCTGATGCAGAACGATGGAAGTTAGGAGTCGCAAAGGGACTAGCCACAACAGTGTGTCTCGGAGTAGTGTTTTACTGGCAGGTCTTTCACTAAAGCATATAATACTGGTGTTGATTTTAGCCGGCTGTAGACGAACTGCAGTTAGCCCAGTCAATGGCACTGTTCAAGGCCGCTCCATCATTCTCTGTGAGCAGAGCTGTGACTCGCTCGTAAAGCTGCTCATAAACTGACGCTGACAGAGCCAACTCTGCCCGGATACATAAAGCATCCAAAGCAACGCACACACACACACACAACGCATTAACTGCACGGTATTAACAACAACTCAAAGCACCCGCGATTCTTTTCACCTGAATAGGGCCATCAGAGTGCACATGATTGAAGAGGCTTTTAACTGCTAAATGTTTTAACTTCCCAGCATTAAAACTTTATATTAAACTGTCGGCTTAAAAGTATTGCACTTACAATGTGATTGTTCTAAGAGGTGACCCATGAATCACCCTAAAGTGATTTGACTGAGAGCTCAAAATCAGCCAAAAGAAGAGTAAAGTGGAGGGCTGAATAAAGACGTGAAGTTTAAAACCTCTTTTGTGAGATGAAATATTATAATCTTCCAGAGTATAAGGTGGGATTGACCTCTCAACGCCCGCACTGTATTGAGTAAGGGCTCAATATTAGCTCAAATAATGGCCCGTTCTGAATTAGCTAATCCTGCTATTATCTGAAATAAGAACAACTGGCCAGACTCAGTGACTGCTTGGCTGGGAATCTGTTTTGTGTCTTTGCTTACGGGTTTTAATTGTAACAAGCTGAGGGGAGAAAGCAGAAAGACTGAAATCTATTATGCCAATGTCACTGGGGCAAGCATTCCCATCGGAACATCACAGCACAAGAGTTGTTTAGGGGCAGCTTCCCACCAGAATGGCACAGAACCCCAGCCAGGAAAGCTAAAGGCAGGTCTAAAGAGAAACACCTCATTTTACTGGAAAATTGTTAATTTGAGAAATCTATGAAGCACAAAGATTGCAATCGAATGGAGCAACAAATGGAGCAGACAAAAGGGGTCAAAGGTTTTTGTTTTTTGCAGTGAATGGAGGCACAGTGACTGAGGAATGAAGACAGAGCAGCATTTAAGGGCCCACAAAGCTGTGCATTTAAATAAACAGGGTTACGTCCTTCTCCTTTGGGCCCAATGAAGTCCATCAAAGAACATGGTAATGCCTCAGTGAATGGACGCAAGGACTCCTAAACTCCCGCCTTTTCACTTCGTGTGAAAGAATGTGACATAATAAACACGACATCCCCCCACAACAGACATAAACTGAGCTTTAACAATTTCTGCCCTGGTTACAGCTTTAAATCATTATTTGAGTTGCTGTGTGGGATGTGTGGCAGCGGGCAGATGTCATTATTTGTGGGATGTTAATAAGTGATGTTGTGCCCTCGAGCAGTAAAAAACCAGAAACGCAGCAATCAATATTAATTGCTAAGAGGCAGGAAAAAAATCCACAACAGGGGAAAAATGGGTCACTTCTATCGTAGCCTGTAAAGTTCTACACAGCTTCCGGGAATATCAATGTACACGTTCTGCTCACACATTGCTATAACTAATATAGTGAATTGTAATAGAAAGTGATGGAAGAAATATTAGATCCTTTAACCCTCGTGTTGTCCTCGGGTCAACTTGACCCTTTTCAAAGTGTTTTCTATCTAAAATGTGGATTTCTTTCAACCAAATTACCCCAAAAAATAACATGGAGGATTCCATACAACGTTCTTCAGTTAAAATTAATACTTACTTTCATTGAATTGTTTGGGTGTTTTTATTGAAGCTTAAGCATTTTTTTTTTAATTGCTTCAAAACAGTATCCGAACTAAATTTTGACATCTACCCATCTGAGATCCACTCAACATCCTCTGATCTTAACTATTAGTCAAAATGATTCATAATTTCTCAGTTTTTTACTAAAAACGTATGTATAATTTGATATAAATAAGGTTTGTTGACCATGAATTCCAAGAATAAGTGTAAAACCTCATGTTAAACCAGCTCAGTTTTTTTTTTTAAAAGCACCAAAAGCTTGGAAAAAGTGACAAATTAATCAGAAAAAGCAACAAAAACAGAAGATTTTGACCTGGAAGGACAAGTTCATGGTTAACGGGAAGACAACACAAGGGTTAAGTGAAAGTAGTGATACGTCATGCAGTCAAACTACTACTTAAAACTTCATTCATTCATTCATTCATTCATTCCTTCATTCATTTGTTTTGGTCACCTGGGGCAGTACCGAAAGTGAAAGACACAACATTGACATATTATCACTTAGCATGAGCATTTGTTTGAGGTCATGTCTCTGGTCACTTGGCAAATTTACTATTTATTATTTACACTGGTTTTTGGTCTCCACCAACTCCTGAGGGAAAGATCTGTCTCTTTAACTGCTAAATGCTCCACTAACTTAACTAGTTAGTTGCTATTGTTGTCTGTCTGCCGTTTGGTGCTGAGTCATGTATCCTGCTGCTGCTGGAAATACAATAAACAGCGCTGAGAGTAAAACCGTAAAAAAAAACAACCTGTAAAGTTGAGAAACCGTGAAATCAAAAGAAAAAGCTAAAAGGTGCTAAAAAGGACTGTGGCGCTAAGGGAAAGTGCACGTCATGTTCTGTGGACTCATCATTATGAGTGACCCCGTTCACATTACACATAGTCATTTGGTCTAAAGTGAATATAAAATATTGACTCGTGCAGTAGTAGAAAAGTATCAGCATAAATCATGTTAGCATAATACATTGAGTAAAAATACCCATGCAAAAAGACCAGTTGCCAACATTAACCTGTGAACATGAACGGCATTTCAATATTGCATCTGGTTAAGATTATTGCTGGTTTTGACATTGGGTTGTTTCAATAACAATGCATTAGAGTTTGAATTTAGAATTTGCAAAGTAACTACTATATTTATCAAAGAAAGTTGTGGTTATTTCTTTCCCTTCTGAAATGTATAGAGTAGAAGTATAAAGTAGTTAAAAATGGAAATACCCAAGTACAGTACAAGTAGTTAAATATACTTTCACCTTCCACCACTGTTGAAAGGTCAGACATCCGTCACACAGCTGAAACAACTGACTGACTTAACCCTGCACTCCAAAATGAGCCCGATATTAGCAACAAGAGAAGATTTTATTAGCCTGAACAGATGTTGTTTTTCTGCCGATTATCTATTTGTTAAGCATGTACACACTCAACTGCACGCAGAAAACCTTGTTTACAATGTAGGCTCAGAGCTTGTGGGCCAGTCGAGTCTAGAGACAGGTGTTCCCCGCCAGCTCGGTCCCAGCTGAGCTGCTACATAGATGCAGCTCTTTCACTCGGCAAAGCATCCACATTCCAACTACTTTTAATTTTACAAGAGCCCAGGGGCCACTAGACCCACTCTGGCTCTGGATCTATGGCGTCTGGGCCTGGATGTTCTCCATGGACCTGAGCCACGCACGCACGCACGCACGCACGCACGCATGCACGCACGCACGCGTTATCCTGTGTAAACACTGCAGGCCAGGCCCAGCTGTAGGCCAAACTGGGCGGGAGCACTGTGCTGCTCTTCGACTCAGACATCTGTTCATTTAACTGTTATCAGCCATCGTGCCCTCAGGTCATCTCGTTGGGGAAAACACTTTGTTAAGCTAAGGGGAGTGAGGGAATTTTATGCTAGGGTCCTGTTAGCTAAAGGTTCTATTTTGTTCAGATAAGTGGAGAAATTACTCCAAATTTAGCTCCCTTTGTAGGTGAGTGTCAAAGCTCCTGGCATGTTTCTATCTTTCCGTCTCTCGCTCTTCTTTCTGCAGACACGGTATCTCGTGCCGCTGGATGTGAGCCCTCTCTTCCTCCATATGAATGATTAAAACCCTCATTAGTGTTAGGTGATTTGGCTGCAGTGAAAACGGTTTGGGTAGAGAGGCTGAAAAGAGTTGGAAAACATGGGAAAGAAGACAGGGAGTGGACCGGGAAAAATAGAGGGGGTGGCAAGTAAGAAAAGAGGAAAAAACAGGGTTGGGTTAAAGGACGGGTGGAAAAAGAATGGGTGGCAGGAAGAGGGTGGAGAGATCAGTGCGGAGAAACAAAGGGAAAGAGAAGATGGCTTCATGAAATGGATTGAAATGTAATGAGAAAGATGAGAAGGCAGGTTTTTATATTAGCATTTTCTCAACTTAGCATTTCTACAGTAGGGTTCTATTCTTTCCGATGCAAAGTATTAGAAAGATTTGTTAGTGATTGTAGAGGAGTAAAGGGGCCCATTGTTATGTGGAGCAGAACTCGGGGGGCCTTGACCTGCAGATATGAGCGTTCTTACCGAATCATCTCTAATCTGTTGTACAATCCTCTTCTCCAGCCCTTGATCATGAGTGCAACTAGTCCTTAAAGAGTTCCTATATAAAAGCTGGCGCTTTCTGCACAGTTTGGTTCATAAGACAGGGAGCACCAGTTTGCAAATTGAGGTTTATTTGCTTGACTGCTAAAAATCGACAGAACACGCTTTTCTAAATAAAGCCTGGCAAACTTTGCCTTCTGCGGTTATGCCTCTTGTAAGTGTCCATGTGTGTATACGCTCTCATGTGGGTGGCCTCCTTTATAGCAGATGTTACAGCACAGTGCAGCAATAAATACAACCACTACAGTGTATTTCTTTTAATCAGTGATTTACAGCCAAATACTTTCAGCCAATGGCACTATTGGGTGGAACGAGCACCTGTTATCTTTATCTCTGATAGTGTATTTATATTCCTCTGGCCAGAAACACCTGAGTGCTATGGTTCCAAGTCCCAGGAGAGATTAGATAAAAAAAAAAAAAAAAGTGTAATTGAACTTGAACACATGAGATATTGACACCCAATAAAATGCAATTAACTTTATGATTTGTATAATTCACCCGATACCTTCTTATCATTATGAAGGGCCAATAGGTGCTCACAATAATAATAATATTCTTTGTTTTGGGTTTGATATATATTTTAAAGAGATGATAATGGCGGTCTGTCGCTCCACTATACTCCACAGACTAAAATATCTCAAAATGTGGATGCATTTTCATGAAATTATGTACAGACATTCACGTTCCCCTCAGGATGAACTGTAAAAATAATTGCTGTGTTTAGTCCAAATTAGAAAATGTTAGCTTTCTAACACTCTAAATTAACCCCTCAGTCACTTTAACTACAATAGGGAGAGAAAAAGCGACAGGCTGCCAGACAGCTAGCTAGATTATCTGTCCAATCTGAGGACAATGGTTACCTGGTCCTCAGATCTCTGCAGGGTAAACCAGACAGCTAGCTAGACTATCTGTCCAATCTGAGGACATGTTCCTGGTCCTCAGATCTCTCAGGGTAAATCCAGACAGCTAGCTAGATTATCTGTCCAATCTGAGGACAATGGTTACCTGGTCTCAGATCTCTGCAGGGTAAATCCAGACAGCTAGCTAGACTATCTGTCCAATCTGAGGACTATGGTTACCTGGTCCTCAGATCTCTGCAGGGTAAATCCAGACAGCTAGTAGACTATCTGTCCAATCGGAGGACAGGTTACCTGGTCCTCATCTCTGCAGGGTAAACCAACAGCTAGCTAGACTATCTGTCCAATCTGAGGACTAGGTTACCTGTCCTCAGACTCTGCAGGGTAAATCCAGACAGCGGCTAGACTATCTGTCCAATCTGAGGACTATGGTTACCTTTCCTCGATCTCTGCAGGGTAAATCCAGACAGCTAGCTAGACTATCTGTCCAATCTGAGGACTATGGTTACCTTTCCTCAGATCTCTGCAGGGTAATCCAGACAGCTAGCTAGACTATCTGTCCAATCTGAGGACTATGGTTACCTGGTCCTCAGATCTCTGCAGGGTAAATCCAGACAGCTAGCTAGACTATCTGTCCATCTGAGGACTATGGTTACCGGTCCTCAGATCTCTGCAGGTAAATCCAGACAGCTAGCTAGACTATCTGTCCAATCTGAGGACTATGGTTACCTGGTCCTCATCTCTGCAGGGTAAATCCAGACAGCTAGCTAGACTATCTGTCCAATCTGAGGAATATGGTTACCTGGTCCTCAGATCTCTGCAGGGTAAATCCAGACAATCCAATCGGACTCCTTTGCAGTGACTCTGGGCAGAGCTTAGCGCCCATGATGATTCTTATTGGTTTAAAGAAATGCCATTAAACTAGAGCCCGCTTTCCTGCCATCCCCAAATCCTCTGTGGAGTAGCCAGACCCTCCTTCATCCCGCTTTGGAGGAGGGTCTGGCAAAGGGAAACCAGGGGGCGCCATCATGAAACCAAAAAATATCATTTGGTTTTCTAAGTTTTTTTTCTCAAATATAAAATGCAATTTAATTTCTGTTTAATATATGCAAATATGAAGCAGATATACACGTCAGATATAGCGTCCGTGATAAAGGCATTTGAGTCATCTAGTCCACAGAGCACTCGGTCATGATAGGAGCTAGTAGCAAAAGTTGGATAACAAAGCAGAAACTGACAACAAACATCTATCAGCACACTATTAATAGATTTAATGTCCCTAATGACACGGCCTGTTTGAGTTATGACTAATATGAACACCCATGACACCATTAACCCCAGGGCTGTCATTATGTAACGCTGGCGACACACTTTCACATGCAATGCAACGGGTAAGGGCATCGAGGTCCCTCCACTCCCTCCGCACTCATTACAGCCGAGCGGCCGCCCTTGATAAAGCGTTGGAATGTCTTGTTTATAGATCCACTCCCAACCCTCACCTCAGCTCACCAACACGACAGGCCCTGGACATGTTTAGTTGTTTGTGGTCTACCACATTATTAATGCTCACTGTGTCGCAGTCACAGACTGGTGTCCTTTCAGAGAAACTTGCAATATATTGCATGTGCAGCAAACCAGATGGGGGTTGGAAAAAGGCAAAAGGCGGTGATGCTATCTAAAATGTGCAGAGTGAACGATTTCCCGTCTCTTCGTTTTTGACAAAGAAAAGCAATTAACAAGCAGTGAGGAGGCTAATGCTTCTCATTACAGACCTTTGACAGCCTTAGCGCGGCACCATACAAAAGGAGGAATTACACTGGGGTGGATGAAGAGAAGCAATAAATGTGAACCTCAGCTATAGGATGTAGCTATTTTAGATCTGTCTATGGACCTACTACAATGTAAATTAACTTCTCTATAGACTCTCGGGGGTCTGCAGTCGACAAATGCAATAGAAAAGACCTGTAAAATGTAATGCATTCCACCGCGGTATCCTTTGTGGACCTTGTTGTTAATTAGTGGAGAATTTTAAAGGCTGTAGTTTGTGATTTGATGTAGTGGGTTGCATTGACAGGTTTCCCATTTACAGACACTCCTAGATGAACATGCAACAGAGCAAAACATATGACACAATGTCACTATAGCTGAATTATTATAACATTGTCAGTATTCAGACATGAAGCAATTTGCTGGAAACCAGTGAAAAAAACATCTGGTTAATTTTCAAAATAAAATACAGCGTGCTCATGTCGGATCATATCTCCTTGCACTATACCTTGAAAACAACACAGAGTTTTTCCCCCTCTACTCCTCTGGATAGAAACAAATTGTTGTTGTTTTTGTGGTTCTATTCTACGTATTCTCGCGAGATCTCGTGGGTCCTCGAGACTTCAGCTGTAGACGGCAGAGCGCGGGGCCGACACGCAACGGAGCCGATCCGACGTCCAGACGTTCTGCAGCTGGTAGAAATTAGGAGTTAGCCTGTCGGCTAGCTAGTTAGCTAGACAAATGGAATCCCAGTGTGGAACGTCAGCTAGTAGTAATAGTAATGCTAACAGAGACTATACACAAAGTAAGCTCTACAGATAGTGTCCCAAAACATAAAATAATAATTATTTAAAAAATCAACGTTAGCATACCAAAAGAGTAACACATGCGTAAAAAAGTATTAGCATGAAAAGGAAACAGCATTGACAGAAAAGTAGCGTTAGGATAATTAAAGAATAATGTTAGCATAAACACGTAACGTAAGCATAAAGAAAAGTGACGTTAGCATGTCGGGAACCGGTCTATATTGTAAATTTGCTGTAATTGGGTTCTCACCCTATTTATTCTTTTTTTTTTTTTCTGCAGTGTACAGATACAGAAATAGACTGATGTGTTACACTGCATTTTCTTCAGAGTAGATAGACTCTGTTATCAATAGACTAACCGGGAATCTAAAGGTCAAAAGAAAAATCGGTATCCTTAATGCTTTTAATAACACAATCCTTGGCTAGGTAGGTAAACGCATGACACTCACCATTAATAATGACATATGACACATCTCGGTTGGTAATGAGTAGCAGGCTTTGTCTGCTATTTTACCACAGTCTGAACAGCTGCATCAGTCATTGTCCTGCTGTTGTTCATACAACCACAAACTGCAACAATAGCAAGCCCAGAGGAATGTCTCACACACACACACACACGCACACACACACTTACCTAAAAGTGTACAAAGAGAAAAGAAGTCTGAGTTGGAAAAATGTCTCACCTCAGCAACAGGATTGTAAACTCAAGTTTAGGAGCACTTTAAAAGAAACTCTGTGTCCTAAATAGAATGTAGTGGGACACACCCAAGTGTGTTTCTACAGTATGTGTTAGTTAGATGAGAAACACAGCATCAAATGTGCAGTTTTAACATTTTTCGTGGTGCAGTTTGCTGTCAGCTTAGTGACTATCACATTATAGGCCATGGATGACGGAGTATAGCATTTCATCCCTAAAAAGTGAGAAAATAACTAGTTAGTTCTGTTGTGATTATACCCTTTCAGTCGGAGGTTTTCACCTTTCCTGCCTCCCCCCAGGACGTTTTTTGGATTCCTGTTAGACTTCGTAAGCAGGATCCCAAGTTCTTCCCAGAGGTCTCTCCAAACTCCAGCCCATCCATCACTATGATCTCTATTATGCAGCGAGCTCCCTACCGTGGTCTGTGGACCGTGATAACAAGACAGCGTAGAAACAGATGTGCGAGAGTGAGCCGAGTTTGCACGCTGCAAAATGGTAAAGGTGGGCAAACACCTTCATTCATCCTGTGTCTGAAGTGTAGGGTTCAAGTAGAAGAAGGGAAATCACTGGTCACACTGCATAGCTGAAGCACAGCGAAACTGCAGTTCTATTGGACCACATCCCCTCCAGATTTGACTTCTAGCACATACAGTATTTAATCACCGAGTAATGACCCTCAGGTTGTCATCTTTGGTTTGGCACAGTCACGCTTTTCAGGCCAATTCACAGCTGGGGATTCCTGGCTCACCTCTTTACCCTCTGCTTAATTTATCTATTTTCCTTTTGAGAATAAAGGACATCTTTGACTCCACTTAGTGAAGAAAACCTCAACTTCTTAACTTGTGCTGTATGAATTCCCTGTTTTTGTTTGTATGCTGAGAGCTCAAAGGGATCCACCAGCTCTGGGACTGAGCAGCCCTTCGTGTTCTCAGGTTGTGTGACCCTATTGTCTACCTTGTGTTTTCACTGCTGTCAGGAGGGTAGTGTGATAAAGTTGCCTTTTCTTTGTCTTTTTCTGTGTTTGACTGTCTCTGCAGTCAGCCGGTTGCTGTGGGGGGGGGGGGACTTTGGCACACAGGCGATTGTTTTACGCGAGGTTACAGGAAGGTCAGATCCAAAATCAATGAGGAAACAGCTCTGCTGCTCTGAACTCTATTTCTGCCAAGCAGGATCCTTTGAGAGGAGCCGGGATAGCAGGAACCCCAAATGGGAGGATCGTTAACATGACAGATAGAGGGAAGAGGGGAAGAGAGAGAAGAGAGCTGTTACTGGTGTGAAACGTGAAACGCACAGGTGTAATGGAAGAATAGTGTTTTCTTGAAAACAATCTCGTGCTAAGCAGAATTTTATCCTCTAGATCCATTACACTCAATGAAATGTGACAAGTATTGCATGTTCACTTTCCACCATTCAACGTGAGGACAGAAAAAAACCTTTGCATGCAGGAAATGACTAAAAACCACATGTTTAAGCTCTTTAACGTTCAGGCAGGGCACACTGGAGCTGTAATTGCCAATATCCTGATAAAAATAAATACAATAGCAGTATCGAAATAGTAAAAACATTTTCAATTTATATTCAAATGGGAATTTATAAGTGGAAAGGGTGAGGCTACTTTAAGAAGACATTTAAGTAGTTTCTCTGGAGAAGCAAAACGATGCAATAATGTCCAGAGTGTCTCTTTGCCTTATAGGAAACCTCAGGGGGTTGCTTTAATGTTTCCTTCCCTCTCTGCTTCCTTGGAGCAGAGCGGATATTACAGATTGGAAGCACATAGTGAGTTTATAAAATCTCACACTGATTATGAGCAGTGTTTGGCTTTCAAGTTATTTTGTTCAGTGATGCTGATCCAGGACGTTTGAGTTCAGGACATTAAACATCGGGTTGGTTCCACTGCGATGCTCGCTGTCTTCACTGGCTCCAAAACATTTCCTCTACTCACAAACAACGTTGTCATCTAACGTCAGCTATTAGACTCTAAAGCAATAGTTTGGTATTTTGGGAAATGCGCACACTTGAGTTAGAGGAGAAGATTGATATACTACTATACTTTACTATGCTATTTAGTTGCTCCAGTTGCAGCCAACAGCCAGGGACCTTAGCATAAGGTATGATCATAGACAGATTTTGTTATCTTTGCGCAGAAGCAGCCAATATGTTTCTCTTTTTCCAGTCTTCAAGCTAAGCTAAGTGATAATCGCTTTAAGGGAAAGAAAAAAAAAAATTATATATATATATAATTCACCTTAATTTTCCTTTTACCTAATGTGCAGATTTGGAGTGTAAATACCATGACCCGGGGCAGGGTTAGGCCCCTTTTGGCCTGTTTTCCTCAGACATTTACTGTCTTCCTGGTGTGTAGTGAAGGTACACCTGACTACATGAACAGGACAAAGTTTGTGCTGACAAATGGACTCTTTTTAGATAGTGTTTTTGCAACGACTACTCAAAGCTCTTTTACATAGAACAGGAATCATTTACCATTCATACACTGTGCTGTACAAGGTGCCACCTGCTCAGATAAACATTCACACACGTTGAGGGTAATTCGGGGTTCAGTGTCTTGCTCAAGGACATGGCCCTGCATGACCTGCAGGATCAAACCCCCAACCTTCTGAGTGGCAGCAACCGCTCTGCCACTGCCCTGACAAGCATTTGATGTATGAACTCATAAATGCCTGTCAGCATCAAAGCATGGAGTGTGGTGTCAGCCCCACCTGCCTGTCTAAACGGTATAACAACATATCAACTGAAGCATTTGCAGTATTTGAAGATTGAAGTACTTAACCTGTCCTGGTTTAAGATTAAAAACCAGGTCTTACCATAATGTTATCACAAAAAATCAATTCCGAGCCACTGTATCCTACAGTATCTCTGGGAATGTAGTTGGGGCTTGGACAATTGAGTTACTGTATGCCACATCATTTCTCATTCTGTGAGTCAATTCAGATTTTCAACACTGCATAGGGAGGATTAGTGGGAAGCAGGGGAATTTAGAGGCAAAGTTTTTCACAGTAGTTTAACAGTAGTGAAGTAATAACACCATCTTTGAAGTCAAATATGTCCAGAGTTTGGTGTTGTTTGCCCCCAACGTCTCCTTCCATGCAGCGCGGTAATGTTTAGGGTTTGGGTGAAGGGTTGGAAGGCGACATTGGAGGTAAATAACACCATCCAGCGGACGTCCCTACCTGATCCTCTGAGAGCAAAGTCACGCTGTCTGCTAACAACCAGACATTATCTGATATAACAATAGTCCATCTGTGTGTGTGTGTGTGTGTGTGTGTGTGTGTGTGTGTGTGTGTGTGTGTGTGTGTGTGTGTGTGTGTGTGTGTGTGTGTGTGTGTGTGTGTGTGTGTGTGTGTGTGTGTGTGTGTGCGTGTGCGTGTGTCATGATACAAATGAAACTCTGTGGAACTTTGATGTAGTTTCACAAAACAACTCAAGGTCCACTTACTGGCTTTTTCCAGAGCTTTCAACCATACTGTATGACATGGGTTGTGTCTAATACTCCAT
Organism: Etheostoma spectabile; assembly: GCF_008692095.1. Taxonomy (NCBI): domain Eukaryota; kingdom Metazoa; phylum Chordata; class Actinopteri; order Perciformes; family Percidae; genus Etheostoma; species Etheostoma spectabile. The sequence continues at coordinate 23,319,937 of NC_045741.1, read as the reverse complement.
CCAAACATGCAATGTGGTAATGACAATGACAGTTCATAACAGTCAAACAGATTCAAGAACTTTATTTGCCATTTGTGTTTTCACACATAGGAACTCTTGTGCAGTAGTGACAGCTAAAACGAAACGGACAGCGACCAAGGCTAAATATAAAAAATTAGGAATATTTAAAACAAAAAAAAAGATTATCAGACGATGCTGGTAAAGCTGAGGTGGGCACAGGTTACCATAGTCACGCGTGGCCAACTGGCAAGGTGGCTCTCAGGAAGTGACGTGGTAATTACAGCTAATTGTGTCCGAAAAGATACATACTTTTGTTTATTGAAAAAGCATGTTGAACGACACATGCAGCCATGGCCTTTATCAGCTGATGGCTCAGCTGTCATGGTGATGAAACTGATGACATGCAAGGACAAGACAAATACAATTAAGCCACATTAATTCTTGAACTTAGAATGAGTAGCTTAAAAAGCCAGTAAATGGACATTGAGTTTGGTTGGGATGGTGAACTAGTGTTATGGAGCATACACTGAAATTTTAAAGAATTTGTGAATGTTTTTGTGGAGGCTTTTGTATAGTTGTAGCTAGGATTAACTCAATGCAACATTGTATTCTGAAAATGATATTATTACATCTTTTTAAAACAGGTTTTAGAAGTATGTCACATGTTTGTTGTTGCTTCAAGTCTATTACCGTGTGAAATGTTGCTGTCACACTGCGGAACAAATGAGATGACATTTTGGGAATAATGCCATCCAAGTGTTTGAAGTTTCTTTGCAGTAATCCAGACAGCATGCAGATGATTCGTTGAATCCACTCAGTGGTTTTGAGACTGCTCTCGAGAAAACATCCATTACAGCAGATTGTTCTGGTGGTGTTTCAGGTTAGTGCGAGTGGTTTGGCTGAACCAGCAAAGCAAAGGCTGTGTGATGCGTGTTTAGTGAGTTCTGATCCGGCCCAGCTCTCGGTTGATCCTTCTCTATCGAATAGGCACGTCTGTGGGGACAAGAAGATTGATGCTGCTCCCACTGAACTCTGGGATATCCCTGTCCTTGGCTAGGCAAGATTTCGGGGTTTGTGGGTAAT
>NC_045741.1:23294793-23318844 GCF_008692095.1 Etheostoma spectabile | reverse complement strand
GGGGGGGGGAACCACTTCCCTTGCTTGTTAAACAAGACCATTAAAAGGCATTATAAGCTGGCCTCTTGAAAGACTTTTGCGTGTCATTGCTTGCATCTGTTGGAGGGTGTTGCTGGTCTCTCTTGTTTCTTTTGATTATAATTCGGCTCCAAAGTGTTACAGAAGTCAGTGGAAACAGTGAGAGAGACAGCGAAGAGGAGCCCACTGTGCAATGAGACGACACATGAGGCCGTCTAACCCACGTTAGGCAATCTTTTCATTATGAGGGGCCATTTCAAAATGTTCTTTTTAATCAATGTACTATTTCAGCATTAAGCCTGCCGTCCTATACTAAGCCTGCTCAGGGTGAGTTTTTTTTATTCCTCCATGCCACATTCTGTGAAGAAGGCAACGAGTACTAGCCAATCAAAAGCCGGGTAGGGCAGGTCTTCTCGGAATGTGGATGGGAAAAAAAGTCAATCAAACTACCGTAAATAACAGGCCTTGTTACTGCCAATGGTTGTGAAAGAGGTCATTTGGCATGCAGATTGAAAAAATCTCATCATTAATGTTAGTTATGCTTTCAACCTTTAAAACTTTTGACAGTACTCAGCACTGCCACAAGATATAATCTGACACATTTTGAACTTCAAAGCTTTCCCCTGCTGACATGCAGCACATCCCATGATCTGAGCCATCCAAAGCCACGTCAGACCCTTTCACTACAATTACATGTTCATGTTCAGGTTCCACTGGTGGGATTAAGGTTCAAGGGGGGAGGAGGGCCTGGTCAGCTGTTCCTATATGGGTCAAGAGAGTTACTAGGTTACTGTATTTGTAAGTCTTGTCTTACTTTGTCTGCAAAGTCCTTTCTATGTTGTCAGTAACTAGTTTTGTGGATTACACTGCAATCACATAGCTGGTTGGTAATCTTGTCGTAAACAATCGAGTCTCTTGCTATTCTTTGAATTTTTATGCAATAAAGATTTATTTATTGATGAGGACAATGCAAATTAATCACAATTTCTGTAAATGTGCTAATGTTAGCCAGCTGGCTCATTTTTAACTGTAGTCCTTGTTACCTAGCATGCATGTCTTTATTACTGAAGCCCCTGGAGAAAACTCAGGCAAACACGGGAGAATGCAGCCTGGACCGGGGATCAAAAGAGCAGTGCCTACTTGCTGTGAGACGGCAGTGCTAACCACTGGGCAACCGGCAATAGTCTGACATTTTGGCATCTCTCTAATCTCATAATCTAATCTCACACCTGAGTCAGGCCTGAGTCGATACTGCCCAAGTGTGATGTAGCGAGTTGTTTTTTGCAGCTGCTCTTTTAAAAGATAGTCCTACATGCTGTGCTGTTTGATTGGGTCTGATTTGGTAATACATTACTCTGAAGTGACTTTACACAAGGCTCTGGTGCGTTGGAATCAAACAATGGAAGGATGAAGAAGCCTGCTGGATTGTTTGCATCCATGTCTGTTTGAATGGACAATACTGATCAATGGCTCCTCCCCAGTTTCAAACTGGGGACAACAACAGTCTGCCAGACACCCACTGACAAGTGGTGCATGTTACGGCAGTTTATTGATTACAAATACATTTGGCGTTGGATTGTGTGTGTAAGACCACAATATGCAGACAATTTTTTTTTCTATAATTACTGTATTTGCAGATAACATTGGAAGTCCTTTGCTGCGATATTCTTATTTGTTTTATCTGTCCATCAAACAAAGGTGATTTGCTGTAAAACGTTGTGGTTTATAAACTTGGCGTTATAGCTGGACTTTATTGCTTAGACAACTTTTGCACAACCCAACGCCGTAGAAGCTACCAGGAACCCTGGAACCAAGTTCAAGCTGCAGGTCTGGCACCCACTGGAGACAAAAAAAGGGGGTTAATGTGATTAAGGTCATGTCGAAATAGAGACTTCCCTGTTAGAACTTCCAAGGAGGAGGATTAGATTTGTCAAATGCACAGAGGAGCCCTGACTGTGGTTGTGCACACTTCACTGCTCAGGAGGAATCCGTGAAGCGAGTGTCCGTGCTGTTTGGGATGTTCATCGGACAAAGTAATATGAGGGAAGTGTCTGCTGTAGAGGTACTGGGCTCACTTCCCAGAAATATCACACTCGTGCAGTTGGATAATTACCAGAATGTTTGTATAAGAGAAAGAAGGCACCAAAAAGCAGAAGATGTAATGTAATCTGCACTGTGCAGTTAGATCCCAGTGTGGGAGGGCCATTAAGTATGCATGTTAACACGGAATGAGGATGGCATTTCTCTCTCTCTCTCTCTCTCTCTCTCTCTCTCTCTTCCACTATACCATCATTCCAGTGGCAGTGGATGGCCCTCTTATTAGGTCAGCTGAAAGTGGAAAATTAGCACAATTCCCCCAGGCTGGGATTTATCCCACATCTCTTCCAATTAGCTTCCTGAGCTTCTGGAGATAATTGCAGTGTACAGTGCAGAGACAACCTCGCTGCTGCTGCTGCTGCATTCCTGTCTCCATTCCACACACAGTCATGCACTTCCTCACAGAGAAAAAGAAACTAAGGGAACAGAGAGAGTAACTATAGGATCAACATCCCATCTCGACTGGTTAATCCAGCTTGGAGGCGGACCCATCCCTTGAGCCTGGTTCCGCTAAGTACTTACATACGCTACCAAGAGTTTGGAGTTGGGAGAAGTTTTGCATGTGTTGTCATTTATAGCGCTATCATCTTTAATAACGGGGAGGGATTAGCGCCATTGCCTTTTGATCTCTCTAATCCACACTCCTCAAAATCCCAAACGGTATCGGCTTGCCTCTCTGCTGGACCCGTTGATCTGCTGGGAAAGACGGGAATTCACCTCGAATGAGGCGCTGTCTTGTGAAATCTCCGACAGGTGACAGCAGTAGTTCACGCGCGGAGAGAACAGCTGGCCTAATGTGGCCATCGGAGATGAGCCTGTTGGCTCACATGAGGCTGTTGTCAAGGGAGATTAAAGGACTTCATAAATATGCCCTTCCATTTTGTGGCGCCGTATATTACCCTGCTGCATTAATCAGCGCTGGCCATCCATAGCGCAGTAATTGCATCTGAAGATGAAAGCCAGGGAACTTCATCTTTCCACCTGTACCATACATCCCATCACAGATTTGTCATATATGATTCATGTCAAATATGGAAACAACACAGCATATATCCTCCTCCCAGCATCCACACTGTACATGCAAAAAGAGAACAGATAACAACCTTCATCCATTATTTAATCATACTTAAAATAACATTAGGATTAGTTGAAGCAATATATTGTAGTTTGGAACCCTTTTTGATAAATTAGATTATGTGACGTTTTGTTTTTTTGTTGTAGAACATGCTAAATAAAAAGGAGCTAACAGAAATGTTTTGTTCTTGATTACAGCATTAACAAGCAATAAATGTAATCCGCACATTATAAAAACCTTTAAAACAAAAGAGAAAAGAATGAAGTTTCCTCCATTAACTCTTCCATAGTCCATCATCCACAGTCAGGAGTAGCGATACAACCGGCTCGCCTCGCTCTCTTCATTAACGTGAGTTGGACTCCCCAACCCCCCCACCCCCCACTGTCGCATCCCCACGATTGATGTTCCACTTTCGTTTGTTTCTCTGCGCCGCTGTGCTCTGCATGGAGACGGAGCAGGTTCATGTCAGCGTCTGAGAGCAGCGGCTCGTGATCGCACACTGGAACTAATTAACGAGCCAGGCCTCCGTTTATGTTAAGCAACGTTTAAGAGTGGAGAACGACAGGAACTTAATTACACGCTGCTGGAGACAAGAATAGCCGCTAAAGGTTTCAGCGTGCATAGTGTGCAGCGGGCTCTCGGCCGAGGCCCGCGTGCGCTTTCACTGAGTGGATATTAAAGTTGGGTGTCACATTGTTTCTCTCCAAGATTTGCGAGTATCGTATTTCTTGTGGGACATGTGCAGGGTGAGGCACATACAGTAGATTTATCCCCCCCCACCCCTCCTCTCTCTTTTTTCATCTTTCTTCATAGGCCGCATGGCAAAAGATGTTCACAGTTACATAGCTGTTGACTTTTGGTTTTGAGACTGGGATTAGGGAATCTTTGCTAGATTACTGCCTGAGCCAGTTGTGTGTATGACTGAAGTGTGTTTTCGCGTTGGTTTGGGCTTTTTTAGTAAGTTTAGTTTTGAGTTTTTTTTGATTTTGCACAATTTAAAAGGACAACTAAAACAAAAATCCCATAATGCACAGTGCAGGGAGAGGCAGACAACCCAGTGGGTTTATTGGTACTTCCACTCTCGTCGTTTTGCCGTTCTTAAACTCCATTCTCTTCAGGAAACAACAACAAACTTCAAGCTAGCAAGCTGCACGCTGAAAATGTCAAGTTTTAAATAAAAATTGGGATTGTGAAACAAGGCAGGCCTGCTTGGTTCTTGGAAGGATTGTAAAGATTTACAAAGAATTTGTTTTAGGAGTGATTGCTGTGGACACACAGAGATACACTGGTATGGTATTCTAACATCTCACATAATATCTCATGTTACTGTATTGTGTTCAGTTTTCAGCGTTTTCTTCTGCGGGGTGGAAATGTTCCACCCAAACGAGTTGGCTGTTTCCAGAGCTTAGCGCCACCCAAGATGACTGGGATTGGTTTAAATAAATGTAAAGAAACCCAGACTGTTTATTTCTCCATCCTAGAATGAATGTGTGGTGTATCCAGACCGTTCTCCACACAGCGCTGTGGAGGAAGGTCTGGCAATCCAAGACTACCTCAGTCTCGCTTTGCTTTTCCTCCACAGCGCTGTCGAGGAAGGTCTGGCTAGTCCCCACGGTATTCCGGGATGGGAAGAAAACATGCTCTGGGCGGGGCAAAGCGCCAGACAGAGCAACGGTGCCGCTGCTAAATATCCTCGGGAAGGAACTTGTTTTGGTGGAACATGTGTACAATCAGAAGTAGTTTTAGTCGTCAACAGAAACTCAGATGGGACAGATAGTCTAGCTAGCTGTCTGGATTTACCCTGCAGAGATCTGAGGACCAGGTACATAGTCCTCAGATTGGACAGATAGTCTAGCTAGCTGTCGGATTTACCCTGCAGAGATCTGAGACCAGGTAACCATAGTCCTCAGATTGACAGATAGTCTAGCTAGCTGTGTCTGGATTTACCCTGCAGAGACCTGAGGACCAGGTAACCATAGTCCTCGATTGGACAGATAGTCTAGCTAGCTGTCTGGATTTACCTGCAGGATCTGACCAGTTTTTCGGTAGCATGGGGCAATCCCAAAACATTGTGTGTGTGTGTGTGTGTGGTGTGTGGTGTGTGTGGTGTGTGTTGTGGGTGTTTGTGTGTGTGTGTGTGTGTGTGTGGTGTGTGGTGTTGGTGTGTGTGTGTGTGTGGGGGTGTGTGTGTGTGGTGTTGTGTGTGTGTTGTGTTGTGTGTGTGCAAGATATGCTTGTCACTATAAATAAAACAAAATATATACATGTGACACACATGCGTTGACAACACATAGAAATGCAGCTATAAAACATTGTATAGAGGAACAGTTTTGTGTAGTAACGAGTAGTTTAAAGGATTAGAATTTGAAAGGCACTAATGACATTACAGTTCCTACTCCCAGTGTGTGTTGGTGTGTCCCGGTGTGAGCAGCAGGACCCCCTTGGGTTACGTGGAATGTGTGTTGACCTAAAGAGGGGGCTGCAGAGGTTGACAGGAAGTGAGGAGGTTAGCCTTCTAGAAAATGTAGCCGCAATAAAACAAAGCGTGCTCTTCAAATACTTCACTGATGGATTTACAAACTTTAGGCTGGAGGAAAGGAAGTCCACTTTATTTGAGATGCTTTTTTTACTTTTTGATAAACTGTAAGCTGGGCTTCTGCCCCTTCTTTTTACCTTCTAGCGCTTTAGCCACAAAGCCCCAGCCCTCCACCTCTAGAGATGTTCATTAAAAATGCATGTGACTTTCTGCACCTTTGCATTTCTTCTGTTGAAGAAGTAATCTGCCACTATTCGTAATAAATCCATAACAGTGGTCCATAAAGGCTCCCAGACTTCCAGCTGCTGAACACCTACTGTGTGAAGTGGTTTCTATTTCCTGGGATGTGCATTCATGAGATCAGTAGAAATACCTGGTTTATGATATATAAAAGGGAGGGATATTACTTTACGTCAATATGTTTTGTAGTCTTCTGTGCTATAAGGTAGAAAAAGCGAGTCTTACTTTGAACATAAGGGTAACGTTACTCACACACACCAGAGTCTGGGAGTGGATGCTGACAGTTTAATCTACTTATGGAAACATTTTGTAACTTTTACCCTGTGAATCCAATGAAAACCACATACACAGGTTGATTTTGAAGATGTTTATGTGGGTGATATATTGTATAGTAAAACGGTATGCCATCCCTGTTGTTTTATGTTGAGCCATAAAAGCTTGACCGGTTCATGGCAAAATCAGTTTATGTAGAGGAATGTGGAAAACTACACATTTGAATTGCACATGCTCTTATTAGTCAAACACATATTTAAACACTTTGTGTTTAACCCGGGACCACACCTGGCATCTGGGTCCAGCAGGAACCCTCAGACCAGAGCGGCTAACTTCTGGCCACGTGTGACGGACGGAAAGGAAAGCTCGCCCCACGAGGGCCCTGGGACTGAGTACCCAGGGCCCTGATGTGACGAGGTCCCAAAAAGATGCTATAATGAGTGGATGTGGGAAGGGGCCCATAAAGAAAATGCCTTTCTACAGGGACCAGAATTTTGTGCTAAGCCTCTGCTGACAGCTGAGTCAGCAGAGGCTTTACACTGTGAATACACAGTGTAAAGGACGTCTTCGACGTGTGAGTAACGAAAGAAAAAGTTAGAAAAGAGTACTGTGTGGCCGGGTTAGCTAAGTTAGTAGAGCAGGTGCACACATATATATATAGTCTACTGCGTGACGCAGTGGCTGCGGTTTTGACTCGGACCTGCGGCCCTTTGCTGCATATAGTTCCCCCTCTTTCTACTCTTTCATGTCTTCATCTGTCCTGTGGAAATAAAAGCCTAAAATGCCCTAAAAAATGATTGTGCTTAAGGAAGGGTGGTCAGCCTTTTCCTCCTTCTTCCCCCACAATAACCATTCTGGAGAAGTTGTTGCCAAAGCCGCAGCTCTTATAGAGGAAACCGGGCCCGGCTGTGACGCAGCTGCCTGCACTTGACACTCCAGCATTGCTGAATTATTGCATTCAACATGGTGTCCTGACCTGGACATCCAAGCCTCCATTCTCTTATTTTATCTGCGGCTTAGCTCGGTCAAATGGATTATCTGCCCGCCTTTTTTACCTCAGCTCTGCGTCACCGTCCTGAAACAGCGAGCAGCATTGTTCAGCGTGTTGTGATCCGTGCCCACTTACGGCTGTCAACAGAAAACCACATGGAATTCCCCCCGTGCTTTGGTAAATGTCATGTCTGAGAAAGGGAAAGCTTAGAGACATGATTTTTTTTACTCTGTTGCAGGCTACTGTGTGGATTTGTTCCGCTGCAGACAGGATGCGATGCGTATTTTTGTCAACCAGTGATCAGCGAGCGATCTAATTACACACTAATCAATCACAGTGTAATGAGTCCGGGTGTGGCCCGCTCCAACCCTAATGCACTGCATCTGTTGAAGGGTAATTCCACAACCCCGCTTGCTTAACTTCACACGCCAAACTTTTTCCTCCTTTCCCATACCGTTTTTTCTATCACACATGTCCTGTGCTCTGGCACCGAGGAAATGAAGGGGTTTTCATTTTCAGCTTTTGGTGGAGTGTTAATCTTTTTTTTCATCATTGCATAGTTCTTTCTCAATTTTCCAGATAACCATTTACTTCACATTTTCATACATGCAAAATTAAATAGATAGCTAAGAGATGCAAAACTCCATCAACCATCCAATCAAAACCATTAAGACATAAGAAATAAAATAAAAAGGAAACAAAACAAAACCAGCATCTCGTATCTAACTGCAAATCTTGGGCAACATTGACACATTATATTTTACAACATTTTTTTTTGGGGTAGATCTTACTCCATTGGTGTATGTGCTCTCTGATTTTAAAGGTAAATGTTTCCATGTCTAAAAGTAGTTCTATAGTTGTTAGCCATACATTTATGCATACATGTCAAAAGGATGCATGCCCACTTCCTAGTAGATTAATACCTGAGGTATTTTCAATTTTCACAGGTTCTTTTAAATCAAATATATACTTTTTATAGATTTGTCCAAAAGAGGTAATCTTGACGTAACACAGAACATTGCAGTATGTTACAAATGCAATATATTTGTAATCGTTCATTTTTATTTTTATTTGTGCTTTCATTTCTTGATTAGAAAGCCTACAATCTCAGACATTCTTTCCCACGGTACTTTAAAAAAAAAAAAAACAGATCGGTCTTCCATGTGAACCAGAGGGCCGTCCCTCAGTGAAACGATTTATGGAAAAAAATGTGTATATAATGTGTATATATCTTATATATGTTTTTAAGCCGTGAGTGAAGCATAGCAAGGTATATAACGGAGAACACTGAATGCATTAACTTCATAAAACATCCCAGTTTGGGGGTCAAAGACAGCAGGAGAGGAGGGAGCTGCTTTCCTCTATTTCCACTCATATATTTCTGATCTTTTCCTACATCCTACAAATCTCCCCCAGACAAGCTCTGCAAAGGTTCTCTTATGGGCTCTTTTATTTTCCCTTTTCTTTCAACTCCGCTGTGTTGGTGTGGTTCCTTCATGACATTTCGGTAATTAAATCCAAATGGCATATCCCTCTATTAGCCCTCGCAGCTGCTTGCATTTAATTCCATACAATCAAAGTGTCCTGTTCCGCTGCTCGCTGTCACAGCTACCAAAGACATTTGTCACAACAGGGATAAAAGAAACATTTACAGCCAGTAAAGATATTGCTCATGTTATTGAAGATTTATTTGGGGAAAGAAAGACAGACCTATAAAATTTCACAAAAAACAATGGTAGTTGCAGATTATACATCCATAAACCGCAGAAACCACTTTCAAATGACTTTCTATAGTGCGATTCTGGTGGATCCACAAAGTGAAGTGTTAGAGTCAAAGACGTCCTGGGGGGGGGGGGCTTTAGACACAGCCAGCCGACAACGGCTTAACATTTCCAAAGTCAACACTTGTGGAAAAAAAATACAGCCCGAGTGTTACCTGATATTCTGCACCCCTGTGTCATAGGTTCCTCTAGATGGGCTTTCCCCCCCAAAAAACCTTGTGACCTTTTTGAAAGCGGCGATGGTGTGTGATCCCATGAACACCCAAAAGTCAGAGCATGAGCCTGTTTATGTTTTTGGACCCGTTTCCTTGTGTTATGACTGGGTTGCATGTGCGCCAGCTATAGAGTGAGCTCATATTTTTAATATAAATGAACTCATCAGTGGAGCTTATTAGGGCACCGAAAGGGCAGAGAGATTCTCTTTTCTCTTCTGCGTTTACATCTGCAGAATCCCATCTGGTCGGTTGAGACAGCATGTTCAGCATGCAGAGGGGCGTTGCATAATTTCATGAAAGATTTTTTTGGCTCTTTCTCTGCTTATTTTTTCTTTCTTTCTCCAAACCTCCTGGCCTTGTTACATGGAAGAAATATAAGAATACATGGGTTATAGGATAGAAAAGCACATCACATGAGGCCTGTCTCTTAGAATGAAATACATTTATTAGTAATATGAAACTTTCCAGCCTCTTAAAACTGTCTGCCTGTGGGCAGTTATATTCCATTGGGTGCAATTATTTAATTTTTTGGATTGATTTTTAATGCCACCAGTAAAATGGAAGCCAAACTGATCCCATTTCTGGAAAACTTCCTCATTTTGTTTGGCAAAGAAAAAAGAATTGCATTGAAATGAATAAAAACATTTCCACAATATTCTGAGCTGCTGATAATTTCCATTCTGAAAGTCAGCCCGTTTTATTGGACGCAGTGGGGAAAGTCTTCAGCGCCAGGCTTGCCCTGTATCCTGGAGACAAGAGGCCTAAACACTTCAGCTTGAATTTAGTGCAATCGTTAAACTATTCTGAAGTAATTACGAGCTATTAAATGAAGAGTGGGGTTGCCCTGTCGCTGGTGAAGCAAAAAGTCACTCCACATGAAGGTGATTTCAGGAGACGCAGGGGCCTGTGTGCCTGGGCCCTGAAAGGCTCTCTCTCACACACACACACACACACACACACACACACACACACACACACACACACACACACACACACACACACACACACCCACAGGAACGCTGTGAAGGGCTAATGACATGAATGTGCACCAAGGCTGCTTAACATTTAAGCATGAGTACATGTACCGTTAAGTATACACACACAACGATATGATCGCACACACATCACAGACTAGTATATCATCCCATCAGAATTTGCGAAGCATGATAATTTAGTTCAGTGTCACATTAAGTGAAGCCGCTCATCCTTTAGTCTGAATGAGGGCATTAGGCAGCAGCCCAAACACACCATGCAGGGCTTTTATACTCGCTGCCTTCTAACACTCACACAACTCGCATAGGATGTAGGAAAAATAGAAAAATGTGGCTTTGAGGTCACGTTAGGGCTTGGCAATATATAGATATTATATCAACATCGATATATGAGGCTAGATATTGTCTTACGTTTTGGACGTCGTAACATCGCGATTTCCTGGCTTTATTACTGCATTACAGTAAAGTGATGTCATTTTCTGAGTTTACCAGATTTTTTATTATTATTTGCCTTTACCCACTAAGTTATTATATCCACATTATTGATGATTATGTATCAAAACTCTCAGTGACTACATTTACATGCACATAACATTCCGGTTTATGCCCTAATTCCAAAAAAGACGAAATTCTGTCAAGCTGTTTCCATGGCTAATGAAACTGAGTACTCCACTAATATTCCTGTTTACATGTAGCCGTGCAAAACAGGATTTTTTGTCGTCGTAGCAATGTGTGCTAAGTCTTTAATAATGTTTAAAAGTAGCTGTGCTTCTCCTTCTTACCTGGTTTCCAGCCTTGTAAACTGTTGGCTGGTTTGTGTACAGAAACCATAGCAACGCACACAGCTGACCATAAACCTGCGGTAAAAACCCAGATTGAGACGCAAGTACACATGTCCAAAGAATACCTCTAAACCTGAATAATACCAGAATATCCCACACGTCTTAATCTGAAAATGCTACATTCAGAAAAAGGCCTAGTTAGGAATATCCAACTGTAATACGCTGTTTACATGACCTGAATCAAATTCAAAATATTGTGTGATACTAGTGGAATATCGGTGTGCATGTAAACAGACTGAATGTTGTCATGTTGTAAAAGCAGAAGTAGTCAACCCTACAATATCACCGCAATATCAACACCGATGTTATGTGAATTTTCTCCATATGGCCCAGCTGTAGTTCAAGCACCTCAAACGTCAACAACTCATACGAAGAAAAAAGAGATCCCAACAAGACTCAACCAAATCAAAGATAATATTCTATTTTTTCCGTGTTACCAGAGAAATATGACTTGGCGATGGATCAGTCGGCGTGTGATCAAAATATAGAGGAAGAATTCATGATAATCACAAGAACAGAAAACCACCAGGGTAGATCCAGTCACCACAGCACCACACATCATTCCCGTGGTCCTGCTCCCTAACACACACACACACACACACACACACACACACACACACACACACACACACACACACACACACACACACACACACACACACACAGTGTTAGGTGCTACTCTATGCAAGTGAAAAGGAGCCAGCAACCCCTGCAGTGTGACCACACCGTTGTGCAGCAGCCTGATTTCTAAAAAAGGGATCCAGTTTAAAAGTGCTACAATCAGTATTTGAATTTTAATTTTAACAACGGCTCAAGCTAATGTGTGTAGGTTACATGAAAGGTGTCGCTTGTAGTAATGTAGTAATGTTTTTTAGTAAACTACAGAGGATTATCACTGGATTCTGCAGTTTTTCTGAACTCTCCAGAGCTTAAAAGCATTTTTTTAGCTCATTGTTTGGGTTTTCTGGCTTTACCGGTAATTTATTACTTTTATTTATTATTACTATTTTGGTTCACTTTAACTCTCTCTCATCAGCGTGTATTTAATTAGCAGGCAGCTCTTTTTAGAGAAAAAGCTTTAAAAAAACCCCACTGTGCATTACCTGCCGAGCACCAAACAGCAGATAGAGAAAGTTAGCTGGTCAGATATTTCCCTCAGGGGTTGGTGGAGACCAAAACAAAGCTAAAAGGTAAATACATTTACCAGAATGTACCTCCAAATGAATACTAATGTTGCTCCAGCTCTGCTGGATGTGTAAACAGGTTCAAGTTTGCAATGTCAGTGTTGTGTTCATAGCTTTTTGTTCCTAAGTGGCCAAAAACTCAGTTATTGCATCTTTAAAGTAATTAAAGTAATTTGGTTATTTAAGACATAACCTTATCAAAGGCATGCCACACACATATAAACAAAGAACTATGGTTGAAGAGGTCTTGACGCTGACTGACTGCATGTTTTAATTCAGCTTAGAAATCTGAAGTGACGTTTCAAGCCGAGACGGAGAGTGAAAACTCATAACTGGGTCCCGTCTCGTGGTTCATGTAGAGCAGCAGCCGCCCAGGCCTCTCAATGAAAACTTCAGATTCCCTCAACTTCAGTGACATCTTATCTGATTTCCCCGTGGCCCCCAGTGTCAGACACACAGAGAGGATAAGCACTTCACTCATTCGGCTTCATCACTCAGAAATGTCCTCTTCTTCTCCCTGTGGAGATGGGGTCTAGAGTTGAAGCTGCTGGTGCGATCAGCGTGTCCTCGTGCTGACATGATGCTGACCGCAGAGAAGCTGCTCCAGACTACCGGACAGATGGGTTTCATTTGGCTTTATCTGTTGACACGTCCTGTCTGCGTTGCATGCGAGGACATCATTACGCAGCGACAGCGAGGGCAGAGACACCACACTGAAACCCGATCTCGGTGGAGAACATTTTCTACTGCGCCGTCATCTTACGCCACGGCCAGTAACATCACTACATTTGGCTGAAAAGCGAATTTCTTTGCAAAGCTAGCAGCATGAAATGAAATTCATGATCCCCAGAAGATGAATCTTAATGACTTTGAGGATCTCTTTAGTTTGCAAACGGTGCTATTATTAGATCTTTTCTTTAATATTTGGTTTAGGAACAAATACCGGTAAAATTAATGACATTTCCATCAGCCTCAGCTGCATTTTGTGTTCAGTGCTTCTAATAAGCAAATAGCATGCAAACACCCTAAACTTAAATGGTTCCCATGGTGATCAGCATGTAAAGGTGCACATGGGCAAAGAACTAGTGCCACACGTCTTTTTCTTGGCTAAAAAGTTGCACTTACAATATACACACCGCAAAGACTACCGTTGACTGACAACTAGTATGTACATAGGCACAATTTACAGGTTACAACCCCCCCAATATTTAAAACTGGCCAGTGCAACCCACCCCAAAAACTTATTAGAATTTCCTTTACATAAATAAAGACATTTGCAGCAGAAATGGATGCAGAAAAGACACAAATTGTTGCAGAAAGTTACACTAGAATGCAGAAAATGCAAAATTTCACTTTTGCTCAGAAGTGGAGATCTCAACCCCCCAACTTCAATGTTGAACCCGGAAGTAACACGCTTGATTACGTAAGTTGTGCACCTACATTTTGAGGAAGTAACTCTCCATGCCATCTAATCGTTATTAAAAAAGGGAAGCCTGATACACAAACTGTTTCTATGAAACATCCAACAAATCAGGCAGCACACAGTACTTACTTTATGTAACACTGTAGTACAACTTTTACTCATTTTTCAAACACAATCCCAGTTTTCTCATAGATGTCTTGATGTTGTTTGCCCTGAAAATCAGAAAATCCTCATAGTAAGAATTTGTCCTGCTCTTTGTTTCTGGATTATTTCCATGTTCTTTAATCCCATTCTTTAATCTATATTCATCCTGAACCCTGAAGGATCCTTTGCTCCTCACTGCTCTGTCCTTTTCTACAGAGAAAATGGGCTGCCCTGCATATTTATGGATGTCTTGGCAGAACAAGAGCTGACCTTCAGTGCTCTGATGTGGTGTAGGGAAGTGACCTGCCCTCCCACACGCACGCCTCCCCTGCTGGTCACTCATGAATATGCCTCTAATTGAATTCACTGAAGACAAACGAGTGTTAATTGGGAGGATAACGATGACCGCAGCCAACTTTTCAGAGACCGGCCTTCAAAAAGGAGGCGGCCTCCTGCCCACCGCAGGCCTGTTCTTCTCAGCAGCAGGAGGTCTGTGGGGGGGCCGAGGGGAGGTCGGGGAGGGGGTGCCTCTACAGTCCTTTGTGCTCCTTTTCTTTAGGAGGAAGCAATAAAGCAATATACAAGCCGTGGTAGTGGAGTCCTGATGTCTCTGACTCCCCTTAGACGTCCAGATAAGAGGAGGTCCCTGTGACATTGATTTGCGATATACAATAAGTGCTTAGCTAGGGTTACAGTAGTTTCAGCCCTGTTTACAATAATGTTGCTAGTGTGGGTGTGAGTGCGTGGGTAGTAGCGTTCTTCTACTAAGCACTATTGCTCACCCATATGCAAAAGTTACTATCTAATACCTATAGATGATTGATTGTCTAATTGCTCTTTCATGATTTTTTTGCAACGGACAGAGCAGCAGAGAGATGAGAAGGCGGAAGGAGTATGTACTGTTTTATGGCAATAAACAGTGAGATTCATATTTATTTTTAAACAGTGGTTTCTCGTTGTCCACACACACACACACACAACCACCACTATTCATAAGTATCGCCACCCCCCCCACACAACAACACCACCCCACACCCCCACCCCACACCCCCACCACCACCCACACACCACACACCTACACAATCCAACACAACACAGACTGAATATGGGCTTTCATTTTACACTGTATGAGTCGGCCTGCAGGACCTTTGCCAGTTGCTTTGGATATTAACTTTGTTTCTTTTATTGCAAATCCTACAGCAGTTTATCAATATATAAAATATATAAAGGCAAGCAACTTTACACGCACATGTTGTTGTGGTTTTTTATGAGATAATATGATTGGAAAAGCTTAAACACTGAAAAACACATGGGAGTAAACAAATGCAGGCAGCTCTGTTTTATTCATTTCTGTGTTAAGATTAAGAAAATGTGTGACACTCTCGAAGGCCAAAATTGTTGATAATTCAAAAAACAAAAGCGTTGCGACGCTTGTTGTTTTGGGCTGCACCTTTTCAAATTTGATGAAAGTGTCTTGGTTCAGTTATGTGTTTGTTTCCAAGACTGAACTTTAGTTACTAGTTCAATTGTATTAGTACTACAATACTTTCCAGTAGGAATACTTTAATTGTTGCTTGAAGTGGACTCACTAGTACACAATGAGCACTTGAGTATGAGTACATTTCATGGTTGTTTGTAGTACTCACGAGTGCTTTAATGAAGCGTTATCCTCACGTCAAAACTTTAATTTCTAATACTTTGTTTGAAAAAAAACAAAAAACTAATGCCTTGCAGCCTTGTGTTTGTTGCTAATTAGCAAATGTGAGCATGCTTTCCCATTAAACTAACATGGTGAACATGGTAAACCTGTTAACAGTCCCATGGCATGAAAATTAAACATTATGAGTTTTTTTAACATTAATATGAGTTCCCCCAGCCTGCCTATGGCCCCCCAGTGGATAGAAATGGATATGGAGAGCCCTGGGTATCCTGCTCTGCCTTTAAGAAAATGAAAGCTTAGATGGGCCGATCTGGAATCTTGCCCCTTATGAGGTCATAAGGGGCAAGGAAGGCTAGCGAGAGGTTGCTTTGCTGGGGTTATTCCCAACTTGTACTGTATATATTCAAATATTTCTTCTTGTATTTGATCCTATTATTATTTCATGTATATTATATGTACGTATATTGTATCCTAGTATTTCATTTATATTTATATTCTGTATGGTGTGACAGATATTTTGCTGCTGTAACACTATAATTTCCCATTTAGTTGGATTAATATCTATCTATCTATCTATCTATCTATCTATCTATCTATCTATCTATCTATCTATCTATCTATCTATCTATCTATCTATCTATCTATCTATGTGGAGATCCTCGAGTGGGAGGTGTGAAGTGAAGCCCTAGAATAAAGAGAACATACATCAAGGTGTTTTGAACTTTGGTTTGAGTAAAGTGGCGAACTTTTTGAAGTCAAGCACACACAGTTGTTTAGACATCCCCGTATTAATCCACATATTCACCCATGTGTTCCTGCGTATTTACTAACCCCCGTGCCCTGTACCGGGGTTGGCTTCTGTTTCGGGGGAGGGGGGCTCGGCGTTCTCCTTTACCTTGTTAAGGTAAGCTAGGTTAGTCTCCTTGTGCGCGCTTCTCAAAGGTACTTTCCAATTCGTGGGATTTTTATAAATTGTCCAAATATTTTACCACCTTCCACTTGCTTTTATCTGACACAGTCATAATCAAATAGTACATTGTCGCTTTCTTCTGACTGTCAGTCCCGCCATGATGTCAGGGGACGGACTATGGTTTTTCCCACGTAGTTTTCATTATTTTGTTGGTTTTCGTAATGATTATAACCTTGGTGCATGCCCATGTTCGCCTGATGGGAGGTGCTAGACAGAGAGGGGGAAGAATTCTAGCATTTTTTTAATTTTTATTCTACCTCTACTTCAGGCACTCACTGATAAAACGTCACACCACACTGTTTTCCGTAACTCATGACTCATTTAATTTTTTAAGCTGAATTCCGAGTGCACTGTAACAAACTTAAGATCATCTTCATCCAGTTGGCTCTCTAAAAATAAGTTAAGTTCTTATTCTTTTCCACTCCTATAGGAGCAGAGCAGCACTCAATCACCCCCAGCATGACCCTGGACTGTGGCATGAGTTCAAAGCTGCACTGGGCCTCCGCATCACCCAGAAGAGTCTGTCCAATCACCTCTGTGTCCCACTGCCGCCCTCGCTGGCATCTGTCTTCTTTCCATATATCACAGGTGAGTGTTGGCCATAAAGGGGATTACTCTGCGGGGGGACTGCATCCATTTCAACCATTAAACCGGATTCAGGTGCTGCTTCTTCTGCGCTCTAAAGGCATCCAGTGAGTAATGGATACCCCCGTGCCTCTTGCTGCCCTTTCTTATCTACTGTACAGCCTGGAGACGCTCACTGTCTCACACAGACCAAAAGACACAGGCACACACTTGCTTACTCAAACAGGAACACTTTGTCACTTTTGGTTCCCGTCTGGAGGCTTTCTGGAGTTTTATACAGGAGATCGGTGTTCAAAAGAGGTATTTTGGAACATGACCCATTACGTGACGGATTGGCCGATGCACTGTAACACGTCCTTCATCCCTTGTCCTCCAGGGATACATGAAGACGTAATGTGCTCTCCAGAATTTCGCCATAAAGGCTTATTTTACAAATCTCTGTTGGTTTTTTGTTTCTTTTCGAATAAGAATCTTAACTTTGTTGTTGGTGTCTGTGTGTTGTGTGGCTGCGAACTCGGAGACCACGTGGGACAGTCATTAACGCTTCAGTGGTCTCACGGTGCTAAAAGCCCATGTCACAGGGCTGTGTCGAAACACAGGAATGATTTTCACGGCTGAGAGGGCGACTCTCCAAAGGAACGTTAGTGGTGGAAGACGAGATGAAGGGACTGCTGAGTTTCACTAGAACTCACAGAGAGAGGCAGGGAAAAGATAAGGAAAAGAAAGGATATGGTATCATTGGGGTTCAACCTTTTTAAACTAAAGCAAACATATTTAATAATGGCCTCCTAAAAAGAAAAACACAGCCAAGTTGGAAAACATATTACAGTATAGTGAAAACACAGAGGACGTTACCATATTTATCAAGTATTTTCAGTGGAAAAAACTAAACTAATTAGCCATAAATGCAATTGCTTTTTAAATAAAGCTTTGGATAATAATTACACTCATCAAAACATAATCCCAAAAGTCAGTTTATTCTTTATTCTGTCTCTTTATTTGTGTCTTTCGCCCACTCATTCAATCTGTTTTTCTCCTATGGAATGACTTTGAAATGTTTTCCAGTGGGATTACGTATGCCAACTGTACTCCATCATCATCATCTTCCAACATCTTCATAAATAAAAGCTATTACTTTGAAGTATTTTTGCAAAACGGGATCTTAACCATTTCCAAAGAAGCACTTAATCCCAAATTCAGAAGTTTTTTTTCTTCTTTTCAAAAGCATTTCTCTTCCAGTATTTTTGATATTTTTAGCCATTCTAGCGGCTCTGGGGACTGATGTTCCAGTTTGTGGGCCAGGGCACCACATTGGTCCAGGCTGAAATATCTTAACTATTGGACATGCTGTACAGCTATTCTTGTTCCCCATGTTCATGTTAATCATGCTTAGCCTGGGAAAAACCCTGACGAACTCCCGGCAAATTTGAGATTTGCTCTGCAAGTCCGTCCGGCCCAGAGTCCATTCAAACCCATTTCCAATTTTTTTGAAGATTAAGCGCAGCGATGGCAGCGATGGCAATCAGCTTTTTGTTTACATTCAACATGACAGCCACCGGAGCGCAGCACCCCGTTGATGCCGCGGTCACTGCTACGTCACCCGGATCGTTGATCTGATTGGTTGACGGACTAACCAAATGCCTCCAGAGGCATTTGAGCGGCGTCCATTGATTTGGAAATGAGCTGTGAATGGACCTTCCCCAGACCCACTCTCAGTTCCAACTGAGAAGGGTCTGGCGTCAACCAGGCTCACTTACGCTCCCAATAGTAATTAATTACAGACTGATCTCATGAAGTGGCGTATGTCTGACACGCCAATTTGCATGCCATTATTGGCGTGTTATAAATACTTTTGTAGTGTGTTATCAACGCCATTTGGCCTCCATTGACTTACATTACCTAGCGACTTTGTGTGAATTCACGCCGTAGCGAGTAGTATGAAAGGGCAAAAATCCATGTAGGGAGGTTGATTGTGGTGGTTGATGGGTAAAATACAGGACTTTCAACCAGCAGACCGGGGATTGTGTCCCACATGTGACATTTCTTAGCTTAGCAAAGCGCCAGTGAATCCGTAAACAACATGGTTATTAGCCCTGCATCCTCCCCAGCTTTGCCCTTTTGTTCAAATGTGTTTGCTTATGGCTACAAAAAAATACAAGATGGCAACGGCCAAAATGCATATACCTGGCTTCAGTCCACAAGGCAGTAGGTGACATCACAGATCCCACGTCCATTCTTTTTTTACAGTCAATAAACCTATGCCTGAAATAGGTTTTAGTGTTGTTTAATATTGTTAAATTACTGTCCCAAAGAGGTTGAAGGGAAAATTAATGGCAGTTTTCTATCATGTGCTTGTAAAAGCAGTTAGATGTGAATCATCATACTGATAAGGCTGTGATAAAAGAGCAGACATGGAAAACGGTAAAATGTCCTTAACCAAAACCTTTGCAAAGGCTATAACTTAGAAATCATGTAACCTATGGCTAGACTGGCATTTTGTCTGCATTACAGTGGAAGAGTACCCCACTCTATTCAAAAAGGTCTGAAATGCCTCAAACACAGCCCTCTTGTGTTCAGTCACTCGTGCTCAGAGCTTCATTTGAAGTAATTGAGTTGGAGTAAGCCATAGCTCAGGTAATGTGAAAGACCCTTAAAGTGATGGCTGAGATGAAATACTGTCATCGAGGGTTGCCTGTTACATGCATCCGTCTGTCGCATGATGTCATGTCTGTGAGCTTCAACACCGCTGTGGTCCCCAGCATGGAAAAAGCTGCGACTTTCTGGATTTCCTGCCAGCACTGAATCAAGTGCATTGAGCCTAAATGTAGTCCCACAAAGCACATGTGGTGCACATAGGAGTTTAGTGTGGTGGCAGAGCTCTGAGCGCAGGTACAGGGCAGTGAAATAAAGCTCTCCCCCCTTACCCAGGCCATGTGTTTGACGTGAAATGTTCCAGAAGTGTTTTATTATTCCTGAGCGAAACTCAATCTATTCCCCCTATCGTCACTCGGGTTCAGTCGCGTTTGATCCCTGCCACCCCAGTTTAAAGTCTTCCTCTTTGAAAGGCTGCCGTTTCCCCCCCCCGTACATTCCTGTATCACAAATAAACAGTCATAATAATGTTCATCTCCTTTTCAGGGGCACAGAATCTTTGATGACTGAAGTAAAAAGCACCAGACATTGTCTCTCGGGGGCTCTGGTTATTCCTCAAAAGTCCTTCAGTAGAACCACAACCTTGCTGGAACAATACACAAACAAAGTTGATGCAAAGGATTCTGGGAGCTTGTCTGAACACCTTAAATAGCAGGAGGCAGAGTACAGGAATGGGAAATTCCCATGTCATCAGAAAGGCATGGTGATATATCCTGAGGGTTGCAGGGAGCACTTCCCAGTGTGTAATTACTGGACTGTATTATATATAGTTCATTACTCTGCTCAGACCCCACACACCGCATCAGTGTCACCACAGAGATGAGAGACGGAGACATTGATTGGGAATGACAAATGAAGGAAGTGTTTTTAAAATAGCTGCTTATCTGACTGTATGTTATATTCATGAGTGCGCCTTACATGTGTTAGCAAAGACCTGCACAGGGGTCATTCAAAGTGACAGTATGTAAGCCCAAAGCGTATACTTTTTTTTCAGTCAATGTAAAATATAAACCATATGTAATTGGATTTAGAGTTTTCTTTCTAAAATATACAGCTGTCGTATTAACGACAACTGTAAAGAAAATAGGCTACATAGTTATTTTTGGTTGTGGATTTACTTAAGACCAGAGAAATACCTAATATTGTTGAACTGATACTTATTTATTTATATATACATACACATTTGGTTAAAGTTGTGACAGCTAATGCTAGCTTAGTCTATATTGACGTCAACAACGTTTCATTTCCGGGATTGTTGGTGCCATCAAATATTCTGCTTCCTTTGTGTTGGCGTTCTAACCTCGGCTGATTTCTGAGGACTATGGTTACCTGGTCCTCAGATCTCTGCAGGGTAAATCCAGACAGCTAGCTAGACTATCTGTCCAATCTGAGTTTTCTGTTGACAACTAAAACTACTTCTGAACGTACACATGTTCCACCAAAACCACTTCCTTCTTGAGACTATTAAGCAGCGGCACCGTGGCTCCGTCCGGCTCTTAGCACCACCCAAGACAACTGTGATTAAAGAAATGCCAATAAACCAGAGCATGTTTTTCTCCCATCCCAGAATGCTGTGTGGGCTAGCCAGACCCTCCTCCACAGCGCTGTGGAGGAGGGTCTGGCAATGCGAGATCAACGCTGGCTAGACCTCCATTCAGTAACCCTAACTAGCTTCCTGTGAGGATACAAAACACTTATCAGCACGGGTCTTATTCACACGTCGGTATAGATGATCGTGTGTAGAAAGCAAGTAGAAAACAAATGAGAGAAACTTTACTGTATGTTGGTTTGTAGTTACATTCTGTTAGTTGACATCTTAAATGTGACCTCCAGACAGTTGCTTTTCTTCTTTTAGGTCATAAAAACAAAGAGAGTAACATGGTGTGGCACTCAATAAAGGGCCAATAAAAAAATGATAAAATGAAAAGCAAAAAAAGTTGTTTTTTTATCATTAAGAAAGAAAAATGCTTATGCTTATTGATACTGTCAGGAGTGCTTTTTTGAAAGGAACACCAGCCCACCTGTCTTTCACTATGTCGACTAAGTGCAGACACGAGCAGCCATGGCCTGACGTAAAGCAGAGGGCCGGCCGGGACAACAGACACAAACTGGAAAAAGAGTTTAAAGTACGTACCCAATGTTATTGCCTTTAACGTTCGGAGCACGTGGAAGTTTAGTTTGGACAGGAGCTGTGTTTGTGTGTCTTACTCCGACTCTGGGCCAGACAGCAGGGACACAGGGCACCTCATGACATGTATGAGAGGTGACTGGATGACAGACGCTAACGGCGGGACCTTGTGTAAACACCGCCATTGAAGACAGTGTCACTCAACACCCCAGATTAGAGCTCAGGCTATTAGTCAAGTCTGAAATCCTTCATCTCTCCTTCAACAGAACTTCAGCAGAACATCCCACTAATTGAAGTGCCGGCAGACTGAGTTGACCCGCAGACAACAAAGCATTAACTCTGAATTATGACAGATAATCAGAGACACTGGTGATGTAAAGCTGAAATAGCTTTGAGATAAAGGTGTTAACGAGAAAGCACTCAGTAAGGGTGCAGACCAAGGCCAAAAAGTTAGCTAGCCGTAGTTTGGGCTGACTATGGCACCACAGGAAACATCAGGGTCACCTAACAAGCTTCTTACACAGGGCCCCGAATGTGAACACCAAATTCCATGCCAATCAGGCAAGGCAGCTTAATTTGTACAGCACATTTCAGCAACAGGGCAATTCAAAGTGCTTTACATAAAAATGATGAATAGTTTTATTGCAGTATAAGAAATTACACATTAAAGAGCAGTTAAAAACAGTCAAACATATAAAAGCAGATAAAATAGCAGACTTTAGCCCCCCACCCACCCACACACACACACACACACACACACACACACACACACGTCATCGGAGCCCAATAACCATTTGGTGGAAACCCTAACTATGTTGACCAGTCAGGTCATTATTTTTCCATTTGTTGGTCAAACAAGTGAAACCAGACATACTTGTGGTGCATAACTTCTTTTTAATAATCTGATACTAATAGTATTGGTGATAGTATTGTAGTTTATTTAGATGCAGCAGCCAGTGATGGTGGTGAGCAGCCATTTTGCCTCAGGTTTGTTGACACTAATGTAGTTCTTTTTACCCATAGACAACAATGAGATACAGTATGTATCGTTGCTGTCAGAATGTATTGATATCTCTGAATCTGATTTTTTTTTTTTTCTTCCTCTGCTGCTCATAGTTACAGTTTGAATGATATGACGTGAACCCGGCATTAGGCAGCGGTGCTTTGAGCTAAATCAACGCTGACAAGCTCCCAATAACTATGCTAACATGATGTTAAGCTGATCGAGATTACCCATCTTAGTTTAGGGTCAGGATGCTAACAATAACTTAACACAAGGTACAGCTAAGGCTGATGGGTATGTCAGTAGTTCCGTAGTTATTTTGGTGATCAACAGATTTCCATGGCTAAAAACATCAATGGTAATTGAAATACATATTTGTTTAGTACAATGACATTTCGGTCTCTTTGTGTGTCTGCTGCATGTGGGATCAAATCAAGGGAGTGTGACCGTTTGGTTCTGTAATAAGGATCCGGTCTGTGTGTAGCACATGATGTTTGACTATCTAAGGAATTCTCCTGAGATCCACGCTGCCATACACCAGGTGTTTTTCTTTATTTCTTTTTTTATTTAAAGAAGTGCCAAGACTTTCCTCCCTCAGGAGCTTGGCAGCCGTGCAGTAGAGCCTGAATGAATGAATGACCCTTGTAGAGCGGTAATGGTTGTCTCTGAGAGAAGATGAAGCCTACAGCGTGGAAGTGGCGTGCTGTCTTATTACTGAATCCGATGAGACAGGACGGGGGTGATGTCATCTGACAAAACAGATGAGTCTCTCATCTGGTCACACATCACATCCACCAAAGTTTAGAAAACCTCCATGCTTTTGTTTTTCTGGGTAATTCCCATCTGTGTGTGTTACGCTGCATTTCAGCCCTCATTTTTGTTTCAGTGGTTTAATCTGCATGCTAGATTGGATTGGTTTGAATGCGCTATAAAATCATGCGGGTGGTGGTAGATGGGCTTTTTCTCGTTATTGTCGGAGTAATGTGGCCCTTCGTAACGTCTGCAATTGTCAACAAGGGTGTGTTTGTCAGGGGGAGAGACTCAAAAACATCCCCGTTAAGCCCTGGGCACGGCTAAACCACCGTGGGGATGATGTCATCGCAGCAATCACAACCGCAACAACCATATCTGTGTAGTCAGATTTTATGACTATTTTGATTTTTCTGGAAAACAAAGATGGTTTGGTACCATAAACTAACAGCAGAGATGTAAGATAAGATGAATAGGACACACACACACACA
>NC_045741.1:23294635-23294783 GCF_008692095.1 Etheostoma spectabile | reverse complement strand
CACACACACACACACATACAGTAGCCTATGGTGGAGTCTTGGCGTAAAGTGCGCAAGTGATTACCATTGTCCAATTGCAAAGTTCCTTTACATTTTTTTCTAAAAAAATAAAAATAACCATTTTATGTACCTATAAGTCACTCCTGCG
>NC_045741.1:23250582-23294625 GCF_008692095.1 Etheostoma spectabile | reverse complement strand
AATTAATAAAACCTCTCCCTGTGGAGGATTTTATTGTGTAACTGAAGTTACCAACCACAGCAACCTGTTTTATCGGGATAGAAGCTTAGCAATGCCCTGTGGAACGCCGTTTTATTCAACATAGCTCTGAATGTGAGAGATAACCACACCACCTGATTTGCATATAAGAACGGGAAATAAATAGAGAGAGAAATAATAAATAAATGTGGCAATAGGAAATAAAGGTCCACGGAAATAAATAAATGTGGACTTGTATATTAAAAGTCTCATGAAATAATTAAAAGTAAAACCTTTTAATATATTTATTTAACTAATTGATTCATTTTATATGAAGATTTACATTTATTTATTTATGCCTTGCCTCATTTATTTATTTATTGATGTATTTCAAAGGCATATTTATATTTAGGCATATTTATTTATAAAACGGCGTTCCATAATGCCAATCCATGTGTACATTTAAATAACCATAGACTTGTCTTAGAGGTTGACCCTTTTACCGTGCGTTTCAGTTCATGTAATTGGGACATTTTAAAAGCCTTGCTCAGCATTCAGTTGCACCTGGCTAACCATTATTATTTTATTACTATTTATTGATTCCTTTTTGCAGCCAGGGTCAAAAGTCCATTCCAGGAACTGCAGTCTTAGGCACCTCCACATTGGCTTCCTTTTTGGCACTAGAATGCAGCTTGGTTAAAGGCAGCCGTAGCCTATACCTGCTAAACATCAGCTGTTAGCATTGGCACTGTGAGCATGTTAGCATTTAGCTAAAAGCACTGCTGTGCCTGTGCAGCCTCACCGAGCAGTCAGCATGGCTCTAGACCAGGGGTCTTCAACGTTTTCCAGGCCAAGGACCCCCAAACTGATGGCGAGATGGAGCGGGGACCCCCTAATTATATATATATTGTATAAAATTGTGTTATATCAAACTGGTCCTATAGTGCCATGTGTAAATGTACTTGTTATTGTGCATTCAATACTAAGATACTCAAATAGTACACAGGTTATATTCATGCATTGTGACTGAGAGACATCTTCTGCCTCATTTATCGTTTACTACAGTGTGTTGAATTCATGGTAATGTGTATTTAAAGACATTTCAATTAGTGGAAAAAATTGCAAGGGGGGGGGGGAAATAAAAAAAAAAGTCTACAACCAAAACTTTCGCGACCCCCATGCAGTACCTCCGCGGACCCCCTAGGGGTCACGGACCCCCTGTTGAAGACTCCTGCTCTAGACTCTTGCTCTAAAAATGTATTTATCCAGGCAAAGTTGAATTCATGTATTTTTTGTAGCGACAATCTGCTTTCTCTTGCACACAGTTCCACACAATCCTGGGTGCTGGTGTGGAAAGGCGAAGGTTAAGTGCCTTGCCCAAGAGCACCTCATCAGCAGTCATTGAGGGAAGGGAGAGAGTTACTCATTGACTTTCCACATTTCCCCCAGCCAGATTCGATTACAGTGCCAGGCAGAAACAGCTCCTCAGTGCAGCAGTGCTGGCATGCGACCACGTCCATTCAAACACAAACTCTGACATTCCTGAGCCTCTGGAGGTTCCTCTCCTCCTCTACATGCTCAAATGCGATATATGATCCCGTGCTTATTAAACAGAGCTTACTTGTAATTAAGCCTCCCAGATGGGTTTTGCTTGAGGTTCACTTTAAGCCTCTCTCTCCAGTCTCTCCGTCTGTCGCCCTAAAAGTGACGAGTGACGAGTAATAGGTTTCATGATGTACCATAGAAAAAGGGGGCCAGTACAGATTGTGTTAAAAAAATACTCCAAACACTTGTTTAGTCCTCAATTAGCATCGATGATCACTGTCCTGAACGTATCCCTCCAGTGGCGCTGTATGAAGTGCTGCAAAGAGATGTCCAGCTCTAGAACGGCTACACAAATTATTATTTTTATAATTATAGCACTGTCTGCACAATAAAGACTGAAAAGGGAAACCTAAAACATTGTGGGTGAGGTTAGAAATACCTTCACCGGGTAGTTATCTACAAATCAGTGCGCAGACAGGATCTCCCGAGTCATTATGTAATAAAACTGTGAATGAGCTAAACCTCTCATTCAGACTTATTGCCGTCTTTTGTTTGACTCGACCACAAAAGGGATTCTGCACGGCATTCGTGTTTAACAGTAAACAAGATCTGACAACATGGAACATGAAAAGCAAGATGGAGCAGCCTGAACATGATGTGGCATGTGGAGGTGCACAGCTGTGCAGGGAGGCAGGAAGCCAGGTGTCCAGCAGGAAGCCAGGTGTCCAGCAGGAAGCCAGGTGTCCAGCAGGAAGCCAGGTGTCCAGCAGGAGAGCGGTCCAGGATCGCTCTGCTGCACGTGGAGGCCTCCGACACCTCGCTGTGGACCTGCGCCGCTAACCACTTTTACAGAAACATCTGGCAGGCGACAGGTCTTATTCTCCACTTTTTTGGCCAATTAGTGTTTCTCTGCACTCCTCTATGTTCCCATGCCCCACACACCCACACACACACACACACACACACACAAACACACACACACACACACACACACACACACACACACACACACACACACAAACAGTCTCTGTTCTCAACCTGCAGGCTCTTGCCAGGTTGGACACACAGGGATGCAAAACATGAAAAGAAGCAAATTTAAAAGGGCTAATCTACCCATTTTTAAAACATGAAGTCTATTTTTACAGTCTCCAGCTGGACTTGCTTCGAGTGTGTGGAAGCAATCAGGAAACGGAGAGCGAGCGAGAGGGAGAGCGAGAAATTATGTTCACAGATTCAAATGTCACTTAGCCCGGAGGATAAACTGCAGAAATGTATAAAGGCCCCATTGAAACGAGTGCTGATCAGACTGCTCGGCCAATTGCCTCCAAATGGATGTTGCATTTTGTTTTTATTTGCTAAAGAGGGAGTCACTTAGCAAAAATGGGACATATTTAGTATTAAAACTGGGCAACGTGTCAATCGTTAGCATTCAAAGACCACTTCAAAGTGTGCTGAGTATGTCAGATGAATAGAAACATGCAAGAAAAAGGCTGATTGTTTAACCCTTGTGTTGTCCTCCCGGGTCAAAAAGATTAACATTTTTTATTTTTAACCTTTTTCGACATTTAACATTTTCAACGCATTATTATTTTAATTTCTTTCACTACCACGACCTTACTATCACTAGTTTTACACAACTTTTTGGAATCCATGGTCAGTACACCTCATTTGTATAGAATTATACCTAATATTTGAGTTAATAAAGCAGAAATTATAACAATTTCAATTTTAACCCAACCTCAATGAAAGTGATTAACTGTATTTGCAAAGAGCGTTGCATGGAATCCATCCTTTTTTATTGTGGTAATTTGGTAAAGAATGCCATATTTCTGATATAGACATTTTTTAAAAGGGGTCAAATTTGACCGAGGACAACACGAGGGTTTCATTTGTCAGTGTTGTCTCACTATCATGTACCTGGAAATACCTGGCATTGCTGTAGTACTTATACATATTAATAATGTTGTTTCTTGCACAGCAGTGTGTGTCGGTCAGTACTCACAACCAAGGAATATTATATAAATATATATATATATATATATAATGTGAATATTGTCACAAATCCCTGTTGTATTTGCAGCATTGTATATCTGCATGTTATAATGTATAAAAGTGACGGCTGCCTTCCCGACATCTCTACCAACCAGAGACGTATATATATTTAATATTAACGGTCCATGCTACCAACAGGACCTCTGCTGAGGTGTCTGTGAGGCTTAAACCCTGTTTGACCGAGCCGATGCCCTTCCCTCGCCCCGCGGATGACTCTCCTCTGCCCTCGCCGTTTGACATGTTGCTCCTCTGATGGATGTCATCCATCTGGCCGAGGTGGCCCGGCGCTTTCATCAGGCCCTCAGTGGGCCCCCAGCGGGCCCCCAGCAGGCCCCTAGCAGGCCGGCTGATAGGCCGCGGCAGCGGGGCGAGCAGCCCATGCCTCTGCACAGGAGATAAAACAACCGTCCCATGTCACCACGCAGGAGATAAAACAAGGCTCCTCTTCACAGATCATACATCAACATTAAACCATCTGACGCCAGGAAGCAGCAAAGCATGCTGGGTAGATGACACACCTAGAAAGATGGATCTCTTTAATCTGAGGAGTAAACACATAAATTATCCGGGGATATATTTACGCATGTGCGGGGGAAGTTGGTTTCTATTTAGCTGAGACGCAGCAGAAGAGATTTTCATCTCATGTTTTCATTATACAATATTTATTTTATATGACACCAGCATGCAGATGGAAATTTGCATACAATAAATGTCAAAGTATCTTTTAACTCTGGTGGTATTCATTATGGTGTGAGTGACAAGTACCATCCACAGCAGCTTACCTCATCACTCACTCCTCCTGGGAATCCAAACACATCATCCCCATGTGTGTCCTGAGTGCTGCATGGTGCTGCAGAGGCACAGCCATTTAAAGCTATAGCGCGACTATTTTATATTCATGTACGTCCGTTCCATTCAAGCCATCGCCAAATGAGTTGATACCGTGATAATTAAGCCTGTCAGCGTCACAGAACTCTCTCTGGGTTTATGAAATGGTGTAGTCCTGCGACGTTCGGGCTCAGCAGCTCGAGCGATGCGTTTGACGTCACCGGGGAAAGAATGCCACCAGCTCTGGAGACAACAGGTCAAGACATGGCGGAAAACCAGAAGAAGCGTTTCAGCCAGTGATTGTACAGCTAAGAATAGACAGAAGGACTAAAATTTGGCAAGAAGGCTTTTAATTTTGCAGCACCATGTGCATGGAATCAGCTTCAGAATGAACTCCAGCTGAAGGAGTTGGTCTCACTTTCTTCTTTTAAAGGACCTTGCAGAAAGGCAGTCTGGATGTCACTGGTTTTAAATTGATTTAGGACCCAGGTTTTTTATGATGGGGGAAAGTGTGTCTCTGTATTTACCTGGAAGTGTCTCTGTGTCTATTTGACACCGTGCTGCTGCCACTTGCCAGGACAATCTTGTAAAAGAGATTTTTAATCTCAAGGAGTTTTTTATACTGGTTAAAAGAAGATTTGAATGAATGAATGAATAAAAATCCATAAAAGAAAGTGATAGACGGCGAAGACCAAAACTGACAACCATTGGTGGGGACTTCTTACTATTTGTAGCGCGCTGAAAAAACACACGATCAGACAGGGATGTCGCCTTACTGCTCTTAAGAAGTTAGTAATAGGTTTTGTAACATATTGCTATTTCAATTACTAAACCTAAATGATGTGCTACCAGCAACTCTGTAAAGGAGGGGTGGGGGTGGGGGGGGTGAATTCCCCAAAGGCTCGCGTCATGTGGATGCGTCGACAGCGTCGTTATCATTACCAATTCTCCTCAAGAGAAACTACGTGCTATAACTTTAAGGCCGACCTTGACTAACTGTCCAGAGGAGACAGAGGAACTGTATAGGTCTTCATCTTGTACCTTCTTTTTCTCAACAGATATTAGAGTATTTTCATGTCTCTCTCTTGAATGCCATAAACACACAGACAGTTCCACTGAATGGGACTCAGTTTGAGCCTCCACCAGGCAGGCGGAGCAGTTTTCAGTTGCGGTCTGACAAACACTTGGCATCGCAATCTCGCTGTATCACTCCTCAGGTCCTCCTTGTGTTCTCAACCTTTCAAACCCGATTATACGTGATCATTCTCTTATCCTCTGAGCCACCTGTCATCCTTCTCGCCACTAAACTAAATGTGGTTTTCATCTCTCAAACATGGTTTATATTCCTCCTCCGGGCTGAGCCGCATTCTCCTCTTTCCCCGACTGGGAGCTGGCCCACTGTGGACTGCATTATGGGGTTCAGATGCCCGTTGGCTTGCAGGGGTACTGTTTATTTGGAGAACTGGCACTCACACTGTCTCAACAACCTCCCAGTCAAGTGCACCGCAAAAGCTTTAATTACTGGAGTTTAAAATGAGGCTCCATTAAAATGATTGACCTTCATTAAAGTGGTATTAAGGGACAGATGCCTTTGCTGGTGGGGTGAACAAGCAGGTGAGGGGGGGGTGGGTGGGGTGTGGCCACCTGACCCGACGTACAGTGTCCTGAAATAAAAGCTCGGCAGGTTTTTGTCTCGTTATTGGGTCCCTTCTTTGCAGAGATCGTGCTCATTTTTCGTTGTCCTTCGGCTATATTAGCCCAGTGCGACCGCCATCGAGATTACAACCACCTGGCTGTGCGTCCTGCTCGCGCCCCTGCCCCAAACATTGTAATCATGGATGAAATTCATTTATATGTTGCGATAATTGTGCTTAATTGTTTCTTTGAAGGGGACTGGGGCCAGCAGCATCTGGCTGACATATGGCTCGATGGTTACGAGACTGACTTTGTGCCCAGCAGGAAACCGTGGGCCCGATGGGCGCTCTATCGTCCATTTAGCCTGAATGAGGCTCGGTCCAAGGCGCGCTTTGGAGGTAACGAAGCCGACCTGGTGACTGAGTTGAACGAGGTACCTGAGCACTCAGCCTTTGTCCACATGTGTTAGAGTCCCATTGAAGGTGTGTCATCGCCAGTATTGGCTGGAAAATTCAGCAGCCTCGACTTCTCCAGCTGGGCTCCCCATTTCGGGTTGAACTGTACATTCCATATGGCCCGCAGACTTAGCAATGGTATGCACAAACACACACGCACTTTAGTGTGTGTACGCAGTAATGAACACACACAGATGCATGCGTTCACCAGACATGCGCTCTCAAAGGCCGGAATCCCAGGAATTACGGATGATTCTACTCCGAACAATTTAAATCCATTGCCAACGTATAGAGCCATTGCAGGAAGTGGCCTCTATGTAGCCGGGTGGTTTTCCAACCGTCACTGGCTTGCAATCAAAGTTGTCATCCTTAACACACCAGAGTACTAAGTAGAGCACATGGTGCAGCCAGACATGGTTTTCATGTTTTTATATGTAGTTTTCTTACAACAGCAGGACACAGCAATGTTGGTTCTTTATCTATCAGCTCATTATGGCAGCTGCTTCTTATTCCATTACACTTTTTTTTTTAATTAAATGATCCAATGGCAAAAAATCCCCAAAATGACCATGTCTTGTTTTGATGCATTTCCTGTGACTACTTCACAATAGAACAAATTAACACATTTACTATATACGTACATACTATGTACTGTAGAGACTTACGCATTGAATGTGTATTCAGTACATTCAATGGCTATTGCAGAAATAAAGCTGACCACTGGGGATTGGATTTCATGAAAATCTAACAGAGTCAAACAGCAACAGTAACCACAATTCCCCCCCTAACAAAGTGTTTTTGTTGGCTAACCCTAACCATATCGTGACCATATTTTATTTGCCATCACCAAGCTGTCCCTAACCTAAACCATACACATACACACTGGCCAAAAAAAATAAATGTTGGCATTGTACCCAATCGGGGGTTTTGTTGGCGTTATCTCTCAACATGCACAGGCAAGCTCATAAATGCACAGCTGTCCTGTGATTAAACTGTGTGTGTGTGTGTGTGTGTGTGTGTGGTTTGTGTCTTTCTTTCTTTCTTTCTTTCTTTCTCTCACACACCCTCTCTCATGTTGACTACAAGGCATACGTTGTCACCAAAACATGCACACAAACCTGAGTTTCATGCCCATGTAAACACAACCTTCCCCCACAGCGTCTGGAGATACCAACACAGGTTGCCATTGAAGAGATGATTATTTTTTCTCTCTTCCTCTGAGTGATATTCTCATTCACACTGAGAGCCTGTCAGTCAGTCGCTCCCCCCCCCCCCCCCCCAACACATCCCCCCCTCGTCACTGAGTGTCGTTTATGCTGAATGTCACATCTGGAAGCTCTTCCCTACATGTGCTGCATGGACATTTCTCTGCTCACTTTCCCTATCCCAGGAGGCCTGAATGTGAAGCTCCTGTAACGATGTGAAAAAGGAGCCTGAGATGTCTACACAAAAGCTCTGTCCCCCCCCCCCACACCCCCTCCCCCTTGTTGTTACGGGATCAGTTCCCTTAATAGGTGAAAGAATAAAGGCAGATCTAAATGGCAGCAATTTGCTGCGAGACTCTGAGTCTTCAACACCTCGTTTGTTCAACGCGGCGCTTTGTGTAAGGTCAGAAAAGTGAAACCCATTTTAAGTTGACAGTGTGATAGCATGCTAGCATCTGTGAGCAAAGGAAGAAATCTCAACGATGGACACTTGAAAAAGTGTCCATCAAAAAACGCCCAAATATGTTGTTTGTTCAAGCAGCGATTACGACTCACACATTTACATTTGTAGTGACGTCGCCCTCTACTGGTTGTAGTAGTTATGACGGGAGTGAGAAAGTATAATGGCGTTTTTCCATTAATGGTCCCTGGTCTTCTCGCCTCAACTCGACCGCGGTGCCCCGTCCTCGTTTTTCCATTGCAGATTAGTACCGCCTTATGCGTGAGCCGAGCCGTGGCGGGTCGTCATAGCGACTGCCGTGACCTAACGCAACACACACACAGAACGTGAAGGGTGTTTTTGATACTCAGCATGTGCTCGTTACCACAGCCACAAGATAAAGGTTCAAAGGAAGATGGATGAAGCAAAAAAACACCGCTGGCTATGCTATTTAAAATACGTGGGTTTGTTCAGGAACCCCCCCCCCCCCGGTCTTTCGCTAGCAATGATGCAGTGATTACTGACGATTCTCTCCCGCCAATCAGCAGTCCGCAGGTTTTCACGTCACCTTTTGGGATCTCCACAGCTCGCTTGGAACCTCGACTGAGGTAGTACTACAAAAAGTACCTGTTAGCAGGTACCAGTGACTGTTTTTCATAATGGAAAACCAAATCAGGCGAGTAGAGTCGAGGGGAGTCGAGTAGATACCATGGAGTAGAAAAACGCCATAAGAGCGACAAGGGGGCAAGTTGGGGGTTATTGGTCAAACAATGACAGGACACAAGTTTTTTTTTTCAACTTTACGGAACAAAATGCATCACGTTCTGCACCACGTGTGTAACCGCAAGTGAAGTCTGATTTTAACCCGAGCGTTATGTTTTCCTGCGTACCACTAGGGGCGCGTATTTATGAAACGTTCCTATTGTCTTATTAGAAAGTGGCAATAGGCGACTGATTGTGGTGGACATGTTGAACTTTAATCCTCTGTTTCCTGTGGAAAGTCTACGCTAAGCGTGCTGCTGTGCTCGGTTGCAGGCGAGCGAGGGTGTTCCCCTGGCAGCAGGAGAGAAGGAAACGATCATTAATACGTCTGAAGGGTAAATGACGCCATGCACATTGAATACATGTTGCTGAAGGGCCGTATAAGACGTTTGCACCGAGAGGGAGACTTTGCGCTACAGTGTTTCACAAGCACAGATATGTTACACACTGTAGCATTCACTGCAGACAACAACATAGGTGTGTACTTCTCCCCCCCCCCACACACACACACACAGATACATGTGTAGCCCAGCCCATTGATGACGGGTAGGAGTATCTGCTTCCAGTTAGGTTGCACACTGTTCCTGTTCGGCGGCTGTACAAAGAGATGGATCCAATTTCAGGACATGCTTTTAATGAAAGTCAAACTGAAACACGTTTCTGATTGGAGAACAAAGACGGAGAATCAAAAGCTGTTGCAGAGGTGACCCGGGCTAAAGCGTGCTCACAGCTCCAAACACCAGCGCTTCACGAAAGGCCGACTCCAAACAAGGCCCCTCCGACGCATCCTGTTCCTGGAACAGCGCCGCAGCGTGACAGACGGAGCCAGGTTTCATACCTTTTGCTATCTAGGATTACAATTTGTTTTGAAAACTCGACGGCGTGTAGAAAAACTACAATTTGGGTTGCTTATAACTTCCAGAGACGTAAAGGCCAAAAGCTGAGGCTACTGAAACCTCAGGAAGCTTTGAAGACGAGAAACATTTCAAAAATCTGTTGAATCAACGGCAATCTCAAACATGTGTCATCTTATGTGCACGCCCATGAAAAGTCAAACAAAAGGAAGGGTTCCTTGTTTGATACGGAGTTATTTAACCAGATATTTAAAAAAAAAAAAGGCTCATTCCAGCATAATTTTGTAACTGCATAAACTATGAAGTAGCTTTGTAGTTTCAGGACCAAATAAGCTATACTGGCACATTTAATGTGCATTGTCCTAATATAAATAATAAAAATAAATAAATCTACCATAACGTGTCCTACTGGAATTTGTTAAATCCATGAAATAATAAACTTTTCTCAATACAAACAACAAGAAGATGGAAATCATTTCAGAAACGTTGTAGCTATCTATGATTGTTTGATTGCTAACGTAGCTCAAAAACACCTTTCAGCTGACAGCCTTTGTTGTGTTTGATGCTAACTTGTAGCTAAGCTAGCAGTGAACCAACTTTGTTAAGTAGGTCCATTTTTAAACTTCCTTTTTGAAATATGTGATGGATGGTAATGTTCTGATGGGGAATGCCATTCCAAACTTAGGTGTATGTATAAAAAAAATGATTTCTGACCATAGTTGTATTTGTATGGGGGGGGGGGGGGGGAGACTGGAACAAATGCCTGTGAGACTGATCTAGTGTGGCGCACTGGTGTCGTATTGTGTGTTGGGAGAAGTGCAGAAAGTGTTGGTGAAGTGCCAAATAATAAAACATATGAATCAACTAACAATTGAGAAAAAAAACAAATGTATGCATACAAAGTAACTGTTGCTTAAGAAAAAACAGGCTGAATGGGTTGAGTAAAAGACTACATTAGGAGCACAAATCCCCTTCAAATGGTCCGTAGCAATGTCCCAGAGGTGATCTGTAGTGCATTGTCCCGGTCAGAGCAGGAGGAGGTCATTACCCCCCCCCCCCCCCGAGACGGCTGTGTCCGGCGGTCTCCGAGCTCGGCCTGCACCTGTGTCCCGAGCTGCAGAAGAGAAAACAAATCCAGTAAAGAACAGGCCCTCGGTTTAATGGAGCTCAGGAGTGGCCTCGCTCATTTGTCGTGAAGATCAGAGGATTTGAAATGACTCCGTGGTGTGAGCCGCCTCCACTTCTGGTGTGCATGAGTAACCGTGTGATGGTATCAGGTTAAACTGCTGGATTTAAAAGAAAAAAGAAGAGGTGAGTGCAATGACTGTAAAGGTTTGGAGCAGAGGTTAAAGATACGGGTTGCCCACATTTGCCAGGAGAAACAAGCGGAAAGTACTACACAAACATCTTCGTCTGCTGCCGAGACACAAAGACCGAGGCCGAGTGCATCAAAGACTCCTTCAGGGACATGGAGGTAAACTGTCTCAGGTCTGTCTCAGGGTCTGTCTCAGGGTCTGTCTCGGACCCTGCACAACGAAACCCGAGAACACAAATGAGGTCTTCCTGCGTTCGCTATCTGGTTATTTTCATTTTAAAACAAAGGAAAACCGCTTTCCCCTTTCTTTGGGCATGTGTTGGATTGAAAAGCAGTGCTGGAAGGTAACTAAGTACTCAACTAGGCTACGGTACTTAACTACAAATGTTGAGGTACTTGTACTTTACTTGCCTCTTTTCTTTTCATGCCACTTTCTACTTCTACTCCGCTACATTTCACAGAGAAATTTTACTTACTAAACACTTTACAAATTAAGATTCTGCACATAAAACACAGGAAAGGAGATGTTTAATTAGAAATTAAACTACCCAACAATAATAGGCCTATAAGATGATTGACAGAACTGTTTTCATTGTTTCTAAAAAGTGAGTCTTTTTCTACAATTAGTACCAACTGTAATACTTTATAAGTTAGTACATTTTCCTAATTATACATTACACTCTTTTACTTAAGTAACATTCAATGCAGGACTTTTACTTGTAACTGAGTATGTTTACATTGTTGTATTAGTACTTTTACTTAAGTGAAGGACCTGAATACTTCTTCCACTGCTGTCAAGTCCACTGTAATGTGTCTGCAGCAGGGACGTGCACAGGTACACGTTGTTGTTGCCTGGGCAACTGCCCATTGGCCCTGATTGGCTTAGCTGCCCCTCTGGTGAAAGAGCCTAAATGAATTGCCAATAAATAAAACCGTCAGCCGGCCAGCTGTGAGAGCAGCATGTGATAATGTCAAACAACCAGGGGGGGTGCCTTTTTACCAGATTAGAGCACCGGCCCCTCCGAAGGGCTGTGCACGTCCCTGGTCTGCAGACAAAAGCAGTATTTTCTGTCCAATGCTCCAAAGTTCTGCCTTGAAATCCACCCCTTCTTCTCCCTCTGTCGCTCCGCACATGGGATTTTATTTCTAACAAGGGTGTAATTCATGAGAATCTGAAGGCCCTGACTATTTCATAACCTGGGTCGGACTCACTCATTCTTCAGCGTGACAGGGCCGGGCTCCTGGAGTTATGGGATCAAGGCTGATGTCTAGCAGAGCACAGCTCGGGGGAACAGGTATCTGCACTTCCTTATTTTATCAGCGCTCAAACAACTGAACACGAACACGGGCCGCTATAAATCATCTGCTACTGATGACAGCCCAGAGGCAGCAAGGCACCGACTGATGTCGTACATGTGTGCTATCTTTCTTCTTCTTCTTCTTAGAAGATATGTAGCACGACAGGCTGAGGTGTGTGTGTGTGTGTGTGTGTGTGTGTGTGTGTGTGTGTGTGTGTGTGTGTGTGTGTGTGTGTGTGTGTGTTACACCTGCACGGTGTGACGACTATAGATGGTAGTTGTGATCCAATTGGGGGCCATTTCAGCTTTGCATCTGCTTATACTGTATTATGAGAAGACCCCCCTTCTGGGGACCCCATCTGCGAGCCAATGGGAAGAGAGCAGGGTCCCCAGCAAGGAGGGATTGAAAGAAAGGCTTTTTACTTTTTAGGCACCGACAAACTTGCCTCTAAAGTATTATGTGTAGAAAAAAGCCCCGTCATTCAATACTAAATTTTCATACCCAAGATGTAAATCTCCTCAGCGTCAGTGAGCCAATCAGCATGCAGCCTGCTTCTTCCAAGATCTAACAATGCTTGTGATTGGCTGTCTAGAGACAGGCAGCCAATGCAAGACAATGCATCCTCATTTAAAAGGCTGTTTCTCTTGCTCAAGACTTGATAAGTCATGTTTAGATAACGTTTTATTGGTTAAAAAAAAAGCCAAATACTGGGTCCTGATGTTAGCCTAAGCTAACGTTAATCGTTAGCCCTATGAGACCATGTCAAACCAATCCTTAGGAAATACATCCTCTGGGAATAAACCTCTTTTGTTTTATTAATGCCAGTGTTATACACAAAATACAGAACGTAAAAAAACATCCTCAGTATTTTTTAACCCTTGTGTAGTCTATGGGTCACATTTGACCCGTTGGTTAAATGTCTATGTCAGAAATATGGGTTTCTTTTTTACTACCTCATTTTGATTACTCAAAAATAACATGCATCATTCCATACAACACGCTTTGCAAGTACAAAAAAAATCTATACACTGACATTCTTTGAAACAGTTTCTTGACTGAATGTTGACATATGCCATTCTTCCTTTAATATTAGTCTAAAGAATTTCATAATTTCTGTTTTTTAACTCAAGAATTAGGTATAATTTCCTATATATATATATATATATGAGGTTTATTGACTAGGAATTCCACAAATAAGTGTAAATCTAATAAGTTTGTGTTAGTGGTGTAGTGTAAAGAAGCGTTAAATGTCCAAAAAGTTTCTGTTCAGTTTTGACCCGGAAGGATTAATGCAAGAGAACACAAAGGTTAAGCTCCTGCTCCGAGTAAAAATGAACCAAACACAGCCATCATTCAGCCATAGCGCATCTAATAAAGGTAGTGCATTATGGGACATACCACCCCCCACTATAAGGGGATTTGCCACTCTGGGCTCCTCTAAGAGCCATGCAGAGACGTGGCTTAGAGCAGCCTCCTCGAACTGGATGCTTAGCTTAGCTCAACTAATGTACACTAAATTAGCCAAGTAGAGCATACTAATGAATAGGGGTGGGGGGGGGGGGGGGGATCAATACAGCATAGTGTTGCGATATTAAGATTGAGATTGATTGATATTGATGATGATATATATTGATATTGATGTTGCAATACTGTATCAGTCTAAGTATGGTTCTTTTATTACATATTATATGTGTTGGTCAGCAATAACACTGAAGTGACATGAACAAACAGAGAAATGTTTCTTTTTAGATGAAACAGATGTTGAGAAGTTTCCTTTTGGGGACGTCGTTTGAAATTGGGAAAAATTTAAAGTTGGAGAAAATGTGCTAAATTGCAATATATTGCAATATGTTTAAAATCGCAATAATATTGTGTCGTGGCATAAGTATCGGGATGATATGGTACCGGGAGGCGTCTGGTGATTCCCCCCCGACTAATGACTTGTCCTGTTTTTTCTCTGTTGCTCCTTGTTTTACATATCAAATGTTACTATTGTATATATGTTGTCATGTTTTTATTGTAACTTCAACCGGCCTAATGCACTGCAGATGAAATTAGCCCTTGGGCTACAGTCTGGCATTTTTACTTGTACTTGTTTATCAATGTGCATTGTCTTGAAATAGTGACTAAAACTAAAAAATAACAAGCTAATTAGCAAGCTTGAATTTAATATCAGCATTAATTTGAACCCTACCTTGCTAATGTTGAAATAAAGTTTTCCTAATCATACTGTGGGTTTGGACATTTTATTTGCCGTACCTGTTGGGCGTGGGCGTGGAGCAGCCTTCATCCGTGTGACAGCTCCACGGCCTTGGCTCTCTGTCGGCTCCCCTGGTGCTGTTAACGGGGGGGAGGAAGAGAGCGTCAACACGCAAACACACAAGCTTGTTTTTCACTGTATGCATATCATGTGTGTGTGTGTGTGTGTGTGTGTGTGTGTGGGTGTGGGTGTGTGTTATGGTCACGGTCAACAAAACAAGAACAACAGGTTCATTACATTTGTTTGACCAATAACTTCCTGTGGAAGATAGATGTGTTTTGGCACAGCAGCTGTTTGCTCTGACAACAGTCCCCCCCCCCCTTGCATGATGTCCCTGTATGGCAGGGGAATTATCATTCAGTGCACGCACATATATGTGTGTGTGTGTGTGTGTGTGTGTGTGTGGTCTGGGTTAACAAGTTCAGCGTGGCTAATTCAGACAGAAACCGCGGTCCCACCTCACACTTTTCACAAGGGTCTGAGACACTGGAGGCCTTTCTCCATGAAGTTTGCGTGTGTGTGTGTGTGTGTGTGTGTGTGTGTGTGTTTGACGGTCCATTGGACCGAAACTTAAATCAGCACATGAAAGGTGTGCATCTCAGTGTTGCTGCTCCTGCTCCTCTGACAGGAAACAGCCCCTCACGGTGGTGCTTGGTTTCTCCAAACTCGCACAGGACTCCATTTCATACATAGTGCCAAATTCAAAACAGAAATGTAGCGGGGGGGGGGGACGACGACAATAAGGCCAATGTTATGTCACTAGTTAAATTTAATTCCACAGATTGTTCACTGCTGTTCCAAAATACATCAATTTCACATTAATCCATTTTTTTGTTTTGATATTTCCCATCTATTTTCCTTTCATCCAACTGTTTCATATTGACTTCAAAGTGTTTTAATGTTTTAATGATTTCTCTTGAGGGGGAATCCTGTGTCATTACCCCAGCTTCTCCAGCCCTGCATCGTGTTGGGCCGTGCGCGTACCACAGGTCTCGCAAAAGAAAAAAAAAACGATTATGGGGGCTGACACAATAACAGGGAGGGGGGGGATGAGCAGCAGTGTGACCAAAGAGAACAGAGAGGAATTATGGAGCTTCTATCATCACATTTGCACAAATGTTTTGGCTAGGCCAGTTGAGTCTTCTCTGTCATCACTAATAAATCCCCGAGCAGCACAAAGACAAGTCTAGTTGCCTTTTTTACGCAGCTTTTTCAAATATTCGGACTACTAAATAGAACGGATTGAATTTGGCTCCTGGCAGCTCATCATAGACATTTCCCCCTCTGTGGGTCACATAGGGCGTAGGTCCAAATCTTATTGGATTTGCTTGTTTTGTTGTGTGTTTTGTGCCAGGTTGAATTTCTCCTTTTGACCGCTGGACTTGAGCACGGCATCAGCTTTGTTTCTTCCGCCCCTGCAGGCTGCAGTTGTGGTCCATTTGGTTAGATTTACGCTGTAAAGGACCAACCTTTAACGACTTTTGTATCCGCGGCCCACGAAAAGAGACGCGAGACATCAACCAAGCGAGGACAGCGCTGTGGGTCCTAATGAGGCTGAGGAGTGATGGCACCCGGCAACAACGTGCTGACAGAACTGAGCAACACCAAAGCTCCAGAGGTGGACCGGCACACTGACGGATGGCTTCAACCTGCAGACTTTCAGAATGAGCCCCTATGTCCCGGAACACCGTGGGGGCGTTTCATCTCAGTAAGAAAAAGTCAACATTCTTGTTTATTGGAATTAGCAGCTATACTTGGCATAAGCTGAGCCATTCTCACACAGTTGAATCTCCCCAAAGAGGACAAAAGTGGGAAAAGGAGACAATTCTCCATCCTTCTTCTGGAGCGTTTCCTGGCCAGCTTTCGTCTTTCTCACGAGCCAAGGCACATTGTGCTGCACTGGTTCAAATGTGCTTCCATTTCCTGCAGGCGCTTCAACCCTAAACAATCAGGACATGCTGTTTCCTCATCAATATACTCTATTTTGATTTTGCAGGGTCTTCCCACGTGGGGAAACACAATCTGATGTAAAATAACATGACGTTCATTGACACGAACATGACGTTATTCAAACCAGCGTTTGCTGATTTTTTTGGCCACTTTAGCGGGAACAAGCCGTGAACAAAACACAAAATTTGTTAGCAAACGGTCCAAAAGTCCAATATTCACTCTCCTTTTATGTCTAGTCTTGTCCCCACCTTACCTTTCATGACACCATCACACGAAAATCCATCTCGTCAGGCTTCGAGTGACACGCTTGTGTCTGAACTACGGAACCAATCAGCGTCCGACGAGGAGCTGCTGGCGTGGTGTAGGTGTGTGTGGCGGCGTTCGAAACAACAATGGCTGATGTAACAGACAGATGGTTCCTCCCATCACCTGCCAGGTATTTCCTGAAAGTGCCTGCGCTTTTCCAAACAGTTTCCAATGACGGGTTCTCCGTCGGTTCTGTGTAACAAACCATCTGGCGCATTAGCTTAGTCGCTATCCAACTCCTGAAAGAAATATCTGGCACTTCAGCTGCTTAAATGCTCCGCCATGTTCACCAGCTGGTTGCTAACTGAGTCTGTTTGTTTGGTAATGCACAGGGGGCCTATATTAGCTTTCTGGCTGAAAACTGCATGCAAAATGTGTGTGTGTGTGAGTGAGAGAGTGAAGTTTTGAGATGTGTGTATAGTTGGGAGTAGCTGTGTGCGGTGTAATGATAGTTCTCCTAATGGAATAAATAATCCCTGTTTACCTGATATAGCCTGGAGTGGAGTCCGAAGATTAAATTACAACCATCTTGTAAATCAGCAAGCAAAACTGAAATATCGTGGGAATTGTGTGTGTGTGTGTGTGTGTGTGTGTGTGTGTGTTCCTCAGACAGGCAAGTTTTTCGGCTCAAGCCCTACGGCCTCGAGTCAAGCGTTTGACCTTTTGCTGGTTTTCAGTGTCGAGGCTTTTGCCACAGTCTGTTTCCATGGAAATGCGGCTTTAAAGGAACATCCATCATGCTGGAAGGGTGACCCAGAATAACCAAACGCACCCTGCCCACTTGTATTAAAATTCTTCGGCATGGCACTCTTCGCCGGGCACACACATTCCACATTACTGGTCAGGGGAAGTGGAGGGGAAAGCTACCTGTTGCCAAGGCAACGCCGGCCAAACACAGAGGTCAGACAAGCGTGTCCGTGCCATTCCTAACGTGACAGCGGTTGGCCATAAACCTGGCCCCGGCGTGGTAATGATACTCCTGCTCAGTGGGCGGGGCCAGCGTCGGCCTCTGTGGACGCTGGTCGGGGCCCGGTCTGGCCCCGGTCTGGCCACACTCACAAATGGGGAGGCAACACAGGAAACTGGGGCTTCCAGTAAAAACATGTAATTAGAAACACATTGACTGGGAGCTTTGGCATGATACACCCAGCTGGAAGGGAGAGACACATGCAAGGAGGGATGCACGCGGGGGAAAGAGTGGAGGACAAGATCACTGGGTCACTGGGAAAGTCCCATGAGAAAATCAAAGGTTGTCGGGCAGAAACGGAAAAGCAGGGACTTGGACGTTGTTACAGACCAGGGGCAATTCTAGGATCAGAGATTTAGGGGTGCCTGGCACCCGTTTAAGGTACTTTTTCTGAACAGCAATCTACCGTTCTAACATGATTTTGGACCATCACGGCAGGGGAAACACTGAATTATGTAGAAAGTCACCAACAATTCTGGGAAAACTTACTGTGATGCTGATCCACAGGGCCATAAAGATGAGGTGTTACAAATTAAATTGGATATTTATCTATGAAAAAACAGACGTTTCCAAAATGCAGTATCAATATTATCAATTTAAAAAAAATTATGAGATGAGATTTATGCAATTTTGACTTTGAATATGGATTTTTTTCCCTGAATGATCTAGGCAAGAACTCCTTAGCTCTCAATAGAGTAACTATTTTTTAGGGGTGCCGGGATCTAAATAGGGCTCCGATCGCCCTTGTAACAGACTCAGAGAGAGATAGCAAGGCGATAATCAAAAGCAGAGATATCTCAACAGCCAGTGTGACCTGTCAGTCCAACAAGACAGACATGTGGCAGACAATAATATTCCGCTGTTGGAAATCCCTACTACTACTACTGTTTACAAGATGGAGTATAAATGCTACTGTATCTGAGAGTGCGTCAGTATGGCCTGGAGGCCTCACCACTAACAAGCAGGCGGCGGGCAGCACAAGCTCAGTGGGCAGCGAGGGCGGGCGACTGCGGCCACGCCCTGCACGGCCACGCGGTGAACCGAGCTCCAGAGGGAGAGCAGGGTAACACGGCCACGTGGGATCTGAGCACGCTCCTCTGGAAGCAGGCACACACAGGCTGGTAGGAGCACCTGAAACATAACGCTGCTTTTGGATTTCTTGAAATGTAATCTAACATGAACACCAGTAATTAGTTAATTGTTAAAACAAACAGCACACACTCAAAGAGGTGAAGACAGGCGTACTGTAGGAGTTATGTGTTTTTAAGAAGCCAAAACCACACATGGGAAGATTTACTGAGTTCCAACAGCAGCCCGTTTGACAATCTTCACAGAGCGAAGATGAGAAAGACTCGCAGCTCTCCCACTTCACTCCACCGCTCCGGAGATTCTCACAGTTAAATCCTGAGATACTAACGAGCCTCTGCAGGGGACGGACGTGAGAAAGACTCCCCGCATCCACAGAGAGAAACCATCACAG
This sequence comes from Etheostoma spectabile, assembly GCF_008692095.1. NCBI lineage: Eukaryota > Metazoa > Chordata > Actinopteri > Perciformes > Percidae > Etheostoma > Etheostoma spectabile. The sequence goes on along the minus strand of NC_045741.1, from coordinate 23,275,276 downwards.
GCACTATTTAGAGTGTGGCTTTACGGATCAGGCAAGTGGTGACTGTGGCCTCAGTCAGAAGGAAAAAAAAGCATAATTAGCCCCCGCTCCCAGCAGACCGCCAACCCAAGAATAGGGGTTAGATTAACAACGAGAAAGCGAACACTTTTAATCAACTCTCAAAGCGTTTCCTTGCACCCCCCACCCCCAACATCAACAGTTCACAAACACATAATTAGAACGGGCGGAGGAAATGGATGTTTGCTAGGTGATGAGGTTTTATATATTTCAAAATACAAAAGTGTGAAGTGACAATTCACAGTCTACAGATGCAGAATAAACAGCGGGAACATGTGCATTAATCACAGGGGGAAGCAAATGGGGGGGTGGACAAAAAGGAGAGAATTGGACTCCTATTGCAATACATTAAATACTGTATCAAACAATGACGGGCAAAGAACTTAAACACATATCAAAAGGCACAATAACCCTGGGGCTTTAATAAGAAAACACACTTAATATATTAAAAAAGTCAACATACACAGTACTTTGGATTCTCTTTATGTCCATGAAACAGTAACACACTTTACGCACCAAAAGGCCGTGGGAAAGGGAGGAACTCATTCATTTTAAGCTAATAATGTACGTCCAACAGTTTTAAAGTTGTCTACTACATTCTACCTAAAAAGCTGTGCAACTTCTGCGCTGGAAGTTTTCTTAATCACTTTTTAAATGAGGGCCCGGATAGATGTGAAATAGGAGTATGAAAGACTGAGGACAGTATGTTTATACTCTCTGGTCATCATGTAAATATGATCTTACATGTGAGCCGTTTCAGATTTTGTAGCTGGTTAGAGCTTCACTTCTCTTCATCTACCGTTCAAACATTCTGTTTAAATACTTTTATTTTGAAATAATAATATGCTTTTGAAGTGTGTTCTGAGGCTCAACAGAGTCTAAATATCAAACAGGTTTGGATGCCAAAGAACCGATGTAAACATGTAGAAGGTCTGCTGGTCCCAGATAGGTCCAGATCTACAGTAATGTGTTCAGACAGCTGGGCAGGAAAGGCTAGAGTGGAAGAGGTCAGGCTGGAACAGTATGAACAGTAACAATGGTTAGAAGTCAGATAGACTTAAAGGGACATTACAGACATTTCTGTGAGCAGACACAGCGGCTCTGAAGGCAGCTCAAACAATACCTGAACAGTAGGGCTGCACAACATACTGTATATATTTTTGTATTGTCATCACCAAAGGCTGCGACACACTGCCAAACACACTGAGATTTTTTGAGTTAGTTGAAAGAGAGAATGAGTAAAAAAAACTACACTTTTCATGTAACTTTCATTTTTTTCAAATGGTGCTTTTTTTACATTCAATGTTCAATTTGTTCAGTAAAATCATTTTGGATATGTTTATTGTATGGTTTTCCAAATTCAACAAGCAATTTGTTGTATTTTAGCAGATTACTAAAAGCAGCAGAAAGGCAGAACTAGGTACATTTTAATAGCTGTGTTTTTCTTGCAAGTAATATCGTTATCGTGATAATCATACGTTATCACGTATTTTCCTCATATCGGGCAGCCCTACTAAACAGTATGACAAACTTTACAAATTACAAATGTACAGCCTGTGTTTCAAATCTGAAATACTTGCCCAAATGTTTTCCATATCCTACATGTGTGTATCTTTAATAAAAACATTTCTGCTATCGCTCCATCTGTGTATACAGTATGTGTAGGCCGTACTGGTTGCATAGGGAGACTGAACCTCATCTGTGGAATCAGATAGCATTGTCAGCCGGCGGGTCCATAATTGGCTCTAGCTCTCCGTCTCCCCGTGGACGTTCTCCATGTGTACTTTGAGGTAGTCGTTCCTGGTGAACTTCTTGTGGCACAGCTGGCACTCTGCCATGGGTCGGTTGGGGTTGTGCGTGAGCTTGTGCCTGCTGAGCATCTTCTTCAAGCTGAACGACAGGTCACACACCTAGAACACACACAGTGAACAACACAGCATTTTAAAAGTGATAATTGAAGCTTTTAAACACACTTTAAGTTGTTTAAACCGTGGTCTTGTTTTCCAAACTCTTCTGCTCACTGTGGAGTTCTTATCAGCGACAGGCGGAGACACACAGAGAGATTTGGAGATCACACGCGGCCGACCGTGGCGTCAGACTTTGTTTCCTCCCCCAGCAGCGAGAGGGAATGCATGCAGCTTAACATCCATCATAAATGAGCCGTTTTACACTGTACAAAATGACTCCATCGTCCTCTGTCAATCACGATAATCCACTGCTGGCTGCCGTGCAGCTGCAGTTTAACATCCTGCTTCTAGAGGCACAGCATGTGTCCTCCTCACTCGGTCTGGGGACAGCCTCAGTGCATGGACTACGTTCAGAAAGTCTCAGAAATGCCTGCGACAATCATTTTTGATTTCAACACAATCAGGGTGAAAATAAGGAGATTCCTGTCATAATATGATGTGGTCGGTTCAGAAATGTCTGTTTTCCAACCATTTCTTGGTCCCGAGTAGTTGTAAGTTAATAATTGTACACAGGGTTTTCATACCATAATGATTCTTACGGTAGGGCTCGCTGGCTGTGAAGCGTAGATCTGTGCTTGATCTGGTGCCTGGCTGCTCAAACCAGATTTTCTCTGTGCCGGTCAGAAGCAATCCTGCTCCTTTCTACTCTACAGAATGGATTTTTTTCATAATGGGTATCATATCTTCATATATTTGTACATGTGTGGCCTGCTACAGTAAGGGCTGCAGTAGGCATATAGACAAAAAGCTTGCCGGTAGAGAGTGTGTGTGTGTGTGTGTGTGTGTGTGTGTGTGTGTGTGTGTCTGTCTCTCACTCTGTCTGCCTGCCTGCCCGCCCGCCTGTCTGTCTGTCTCACTGTGTGCCTTACTGCATGTCTCGCTCTAGATGCAGCCCAGAAATCAAGTAGCCCAAATCACCAAAAACCTTGGTTATTTTATTTTGAAATTAGTTTTATTTTGTAAAGTGTGAACAGATTGGATAACATGGGCGAAATGCAGATGTCTCCACAGCCAGTGTGTCCCCGCCGTTAGGCGCAGCACCCAAGTAGTTTTGGGCACCACCACACGCCTTTCTCAGATCTTATGATTGCAATTGGTCCCCAAGTCGACTTCTTTAGCAAGTTTTGTCTTTACGCTTAAAAAAATAAATAAAATTCAGTATCTATCCAACGTTACACAGAGAAAGAAATACGTGCACCTTCCACAAACCCAGTGAAAACACTGCTACAGAAACATTTCATTAGATTTACAGATAACTTAGAGACTCGTATTGATGTGCTATCATGTCCTAGCTTTACTGTCCAAATATCTGTCAAACAATCAACACATCTGATCCAGTCAGTAAAATATAGACATTTTATAAAGTGCACCAGTGACAGGAGCTGATGAGGGACGGGCTTTCTCATCTCCTCCTAACCCAGATGTTACTGGATGCTTCTACAACAGTTTTAATGCTGTTATGACAGACGCTGCTTATAGAGCCCCTCTAGCTTGTCTGGAAAATGTTCCAGGAACCGTGTGATCCTTTTGTCTGACTCAAAATCCACTCTGAAATAAAATCCACATGTTATTTCTATTATCTTTTTAGTTTAGGGTAGAATTATTTACATGAGAATGTCTCTTCCACAGCTGGGAAAAAGAGTCCAGCTGAATGCTGGATGGCGCTGGGAGACACTTTCTGCTGATGCTTCACTGACGATGAATAGGAAACTGATTCTGTGGTCTCAAACAACAACTCTATGCCCATGTTTTGGTTTGGAACGTGAGGCGATGCCACGGATTAAGGCTTACTAGGGTGCTAAAGCTCAAACGAGAGTCTGAGAATCCAGAGTTGGGTGATGGATTAGACGTGATTGTTTTGATGTTCTTCAAAGAATTAAGAGATATTTGGATTCCAGAGTTACGATCTAAGAGTTTCATCTATGACTGAGCTGTCCATATCAAAGGCTTTCAATTTCTGACACTGTGGACCCCCCCCCCCCCCCCTCAGACAACTGCGCTTCCCACATATCAGTTTAATAGCTCAAGTAGGCATTTGTTTTTTTGTCTGAAGGTCCACAGGTTTTCAACAAAGCAAATATCTGAGTAACGTCAACAGAAGTATTGAACGGCATTGTACTTCCTATTATTGTTATTATTTGTCTTCTTTCTATTTTGGGGTATAGTCTAGCAGGTTTTAGTACTACAGTTCCAATAATACTTTGGATGCGCTTCTGAATTTGGACACTGGGATAAAACATGTTTTTAAGCATCATTACAGTAAAAGTATGCTGACGTAGTTATCAGTTCCTGTTTGCAATGTTTCTATGAGTATCCATGTGAACCATCACCGGATTCCTTTAGATACTGAAGAAAACTTAAAAACATGATGATTCTCAAGCAACTTTTGAGTTACAAGGTTTGTCTTTCTTTCAGTGATGATTTCTAAGTGGTAGGGGTGTACTATTCAAAATCGAATGATTCAATTCAATATCAATTTTCGATTAAAGAAACTATTCACAGTATGTATATGGAGTTACTTTCCCCATGTAAACACATATTTATTAATTTTAACATCCTGTTATGATGTATGTGTATGTTGTGTGTGATGTCTGTTAGCTACTGGGACCTTGAATTTCCCCTTGGGGATCAAAAAAGTATCTATCTATCTATCTATCATGTGACTGCCGTTGACGTACAATAATAAAAAACAAAATCTGAATTGATTTTGGAATTCTATGAATTGGTAGAGCTTGAATTGCATTTGAATATGTATCAGTTTTTTGCACACCCCTACTACAAAGTGGATTTATGGGCATTGATTTGCAAAGGACACAATGATATCCCTGAAAGGGTTTAGTCACTCTGAATCTAAAAATAAATTAATATTGTCTGTGTGGTCAGTTTTAACTGAGTTATGACTCCAAGAAGAAGAAGCTTGAGCCCTTTAATTGACCGTGTTGTTGAGTAAGCCAAACTGTGACTTGCTTTTCTTTTTTACAACCGTTTGCACCTGCCTCTTTTACCTCACGCAGCATTAGTTTGAAAACCTCTGGTCTACAATAACATCGTCTTCATTCTGTTTAACAGGCGTCTGGCCTCCATTATTAATCCCACTTGCTGATATACAAAGCGTTCAAAAAGTTTGTTTCTAACATGGACAACATCTTCTGTCACATGTTCCTTCCCCAGTCTCTGAGAATAATTATTTCTCCTGCAGTATTATAAGCAGAGGGTAATTTCTCCCTCTGATCCTCTCAATGTGTTTACGTGAGATCAGCCCACTCTGCCCCTCCAGAGAAGCAAGATCACTATCTGCCTCTTACTGAGCCCCCCAACTCTTCCCCACATCTGGCCTTGTGCCATCACGTATAAAGAACACAGACAAACATGTGCAAGGATCCAGGGCCGACAGAGGCTGGTCTAGAGAAGTAGACGTAGTTGGATACTCACATCACATTGGAAAGGTTTCTCTCCTGTGTGGGTCCTCATGTGCTCGTCCAGTCCTCTTTTCTGGCTAAAGGCTTTGTTGCACTCGCTGCATTTATACGGCTTTTCCTGCAGCGACACACACACACACACACACACACACACACACACACACACACACACACAGAGTTTAAAGAGGGCACTTGATCTGTCAGTGTGCAGCAGAACAATACTAAAAAACAATACTTGCCCAGTTTGGTCACATATGGCATACACTGGGGTAATGACCCACACATGTGCATGCACACACACAGAGAAAAACAAACAGACACGCACAGCACAGTGGAAAACGCAAGAAAATGTGGAAATATCCCAGTAACACACGCGCACGCACACACACACACACACACACACACACACACACACACACACACACACACACACACACACACACACACACACACACACACACACACACACACACACACACACACACACACACACACACACACACATAACTTCTCACTTGCTTCACACCTCGGTGTTCTCCCTGTGAGTTTATGAAGATATGAAATGAAAGGTTGTACAGCCCCTGCAGTAGGGAGGAAATGACCGGCAAAGGGGCCATCAAAAACACATGGATTCCTCAAAAGAGTAAGGAAAACACGGCAGAGAAAATCCCTTTGAACATGTATCAGAGCACTGGCTCTCTGGGGCTGTAGAATATCACTCCTCTGTCTCCACACCTCATCAGTTTACCAAAGAACATTTCCTCTGCGCCTCTCGGAGGCCTGTCTCAGTGTCAGTCAAAGCAGCTATCTAAGTGTGTGTGTGTGTGTGTGCGTGTGTGTGTGTGTGTTCTACAGAGTGGACGGCTGCCTTGAAGAGTAGGTGTGTCTTACAGTACGAGGGGAAACAGCGGTGACACCTACTGTAAAAGACTTGAGGAGAAGTAAGAAGTGTGGAGATCGTCACTCTTTGGGAAGCTGTTTTTGACAAGTCTGGCTGATAGCAAAGGCTCTAGCCATTTAAAGCTTAGTTGTCATGGGAACAGGGTGAATGCAGGAAGTAAGGGTCCTGGGAAAGGCGCTATCATGTGGGCGGGGCAAGGAGTGCCCAGTGACACAGGATACAAAAGGAGGTAAAGATCAGGTTCACTGCATGTGCGTGTGTGAGCAGCTTTAAGTATGCAACTGTTTGTGTGCATGTGACTGAATGAAGGGGAGTGATGGAAAGGAAGCAGTGTGTGTGTGTGTGTGTGTGTGTGTGTGTGTGTGTGTGTGTGTGTGTGTGTGTGTGTGTGTGTGTGTTAGATAAAACCCCGCTTTGAGGAAACAGACTCTGTGATGGTCTGTGTAATGCAAATTCCAACTTAAATCTTCAGCTTTAACAAGGACCATTTCTTTTCCATAAGGCACGGTTGGCTCTTCTACGACCAAGAAAATAAAACTATGAGGGGTCAAAGTTCAAAGGCCAGGAAACACATGGATGGACTTAGGTGATGAGGTGTACCCAGAATGCATCACTATGACCCCGGTAACATTGAACATCTGTACCTGGTGACCTTCACTCTTTAGCAGCTGTTCACCCTTCGGCCTGGCCTTCTCCTCTGAGTCTGACCACTCCGAGGGAAATAGCACATACTGGACATGCTAAGATAGCGTTTGGATGGAGAGTGTTAATTTGCTCCAAAAGAGATTCACGTCTCATGTGTCAAGTTAAATACGCGGGTATTTGTAAAGAAGCATGTTGATGGGATGTCTTTGTGTTCTATTAGGCTTCAGGGGGCAGTTAGAAATCAACAAAGAGCACTGGTGCACCTTAATAGGGCGTTCCGTTGTGCTCGGAAGTCGGAATTTCCAAGTTCAAAGTCGGAAACATGCTGTCTTTAGTCGGATTTCCGAGTTGGGAAGTCAGACAACCTTACAGTACCCTGAGCTCAAAATGCAACATGGCTGCTCCTTGCATCAACACTAGTGAAAGCTGTAGTAACATACAGTCATTTATGCAGTCCTGTCCAACTTCTATCAGTGGACATGTTGTTGTTACGCTGCTTGTGTGCAAAAGAACAGCATAATGGGTTGTTATCAACTGGTATTCCTCAAAATGGCTAACCTTGTTAGAACTAACCCCCCAAAATAAACTCTGACTTGTTTAAATGGAACGCATTCGACTCCGGCGTGACGTCATTCCCAGCTCCGGCTTCCGAGTTTCGAGGTAACAGTTTTTTGCATTTCATAGAAACCACTGGTGAGAACAAGACACTTTCTTTCACAATAAAAGTGCATTTTAATTGGAAGTCAGTGTCGTGTTGACAATGACATTCACTTTTAGCTAACATTAGCTACAATTTGAGCCGTTTAGCTTTTAGCTTTTTCTGCATTCTTTGTCAACAGATAGTTTCCTTTGCTTAACAGAGTTTTGTAAAGCACAGCGACAAGGACAACGAGGATTGACATTACGTCCAAATGAAGACAAACTGTTAGCAAGTTGGTTTTACTTTGTGAGAAAGAATTGAGGCATGCACAGTGGTTTGGATGAAGAGCTACAGAAGCATTTACATTCAGTAAAGCCTCTTCCTTTAGCTGAGAGCACAGCAACATTACTTCTGATTGTAAGATCTGTAAACAACACTTTGATCAATTCAATTTAATTAATGGGGTCAAATCATAACAGACGTTATCTTAGGACACTTTTCAAGTAGAGTAAAAGGCTAGACCACAATTTACAGAGACCGCAACTATTTCCCCAATTGGAATGGTTCTCCTACTGCAGAACTGTGTGTGTGTGTGTGTAACATGTTTTAGACAAGTTGAACATAATAGCGTATAATCACTATCAGGAAAACCTTTAACCTTCTAAACTCTCTCAGAGTTTTAAAGTGGCCTAACAGCCTTTGTGCGTGAGAACGAAAGATGAAACCTTTTACATAAAATGTGTGTTTGTAATCGTACAGCAGCCATCATCAGAGATCAAAACCATATCCTAAAAAAAAAAAAAAAAACTCTTAATATCCAAAATGTCAGAATTTCACATTGGCATCGAATGTGTTCCATTTAAGTTTGAAGACAATGTGGGTTGTGGGATACACGCACATCTCAAATCGTCGCGTCCATTAAGAGTGAGCTGCAGCTCTCTCAGCCAAATGACATTTGTTTTGCTCGACAGTGACTTCATCTGGTTCTGCTGTTTGTAACTGTTCAGCCCATATTTCAGAGCGCTGTGAGAAAAGGCAGATCTGGGAACACTGGGAGCAAAACATCAGTCAGTTTAATCAGCAGCTCACTAGAAAATTATACCTGCCTGTTTCTACTGAGGGACGTCAACCTGGGCAGGATACGTCCATTATCAGCACACGGTGTGCTCTGGACAACATTAAGAGAGGACAAATCTTTGAAATGGACAGTGTTGACAGGCCCTCACTGTCACAGTCATAACTGTATGAATTGATGATGGAAATCTGTGATGAAATACATATTAAGTTGCATTAATCAAAAGTGCCACCAACAGATGTCCACATGCTCACAAAGAGCTCATGGAAAGTGGCGCTTTGGTGGAGAACCTCAATCGTTTCAAGTGATGCTGGGAAATGAGCGCCGTCCCAACCCAGAATATGACCTCATGACGTCCAGGGAGAAACCTACCTTTTCCTTTCCCCCCCCCCAGAGCCCGGGCTCGTTTTACATTAACACGTTCGGGCCATTAAAACAGCGTTTCCTATGTCTGCATCGGGACGTTCTGAGCTGCTTCACGGTTGCTCTGGCTGCTCCCAGTTTCTAACGCAGGGCTGTCAGTAACAAACTGCAAACACTCTAAATAAAGTGTATGTCATTTTCTCTTGCCTTTTTTTTTGTTTTTGTCACTCGATGATTCATGAAAGAACCTGCAAATGTGGGATTTACCTCATAATTAAATGGGTAGGGAGTGTCACTGATGTTAGACACCGAGGAGACGGGACATTTTTCACTAGGCGAGGTGTGTGAGAATTTCTTTACCCACGCTCTGAAATTCAGACGAAGGCTGGACAGAAAAACTAAAGCGAACTCCGGATTGAATGATTAAGTCAGTGGGAGACCTGATCTCTTTCTTCTGCACTCATTGCATTGTGGAATATGGTAAAACACTAAAAACATTGCAGTTAGGTGTTAATAGGCCCTTTTCACAGCATTTTGTTACTCATAATAATAACAATGGCTCTGTTCTACGGCTGTCCTCAACTACTCATATGATTTTGACTAATCGATTACCTGATTTAATCGACAGATCTATAAAACAAAAAAACAATCATGCAAAAACACCAATTTAAATCTTGTGGTTACCAGAGATATGCTCATAAGCACGAAAAAAAAAGCATGAAAAGCATAAAAAAATGACTAATCGACTAAAGAATTCTTAGTTGACTAAGACCAAAATGACAATGATACTTTGACTAACAGACTAAAAGGGGGAAGTGTGTGACAGTGGGCCAGCATGCACAATATCAGGTCCCTGAAACGATGATCGTGTAATCTTACGAAAACTTAGGCACAACAATTTGTATGATATCCTACAAAATTGACCATTGTCACATGACCGCATCTGTTTTACAGTTGTACCGTGAGGTGACGGCCGTGACAGTTTAGCTGACAAAAGCTGACAGTCATGCAGTAACGACCGTTAAGTTTAGGCACCAAAGACTACTTAAAATTATTTTTTTTTTAAAGTCATTTCCCCTTTCTCTCCCTTTTCATGTCTTCATCGGTTCTGTCAAAAATAAAGGCTGAAAATGTTCAAAACATTATCTTAAAACACAAACTGCCCTCTCCTGCTTAAAAGCCCTGTTTCTTAGTGGCATTATACAGCAGCAGTCAATGTGGGGGGAAACATTAATGCATTCGTGGAATACACATGACTCACAATGCATTTCTTTTCATAGCTACATGTAGGACCGGTTCATGAGCCAGCCTGATACAAAGGCCAAATACCAAAGGCCTATGGTGCGTTTAATGATGCTCTGTCTGGTTAACAATACCATTGACTCAGTAAATATATAAAAATGCAAACATGGCATGTAACAAAATACATTGATAAAAAAAAGTTACAATTATAAGTTACATTGTGAATACTTCACTACATCCATTACTGTGTTTTTGGGAGGCAAGGATTGGCTAATTACAGTGTGATGGACAAGAATGGCTGTGATTGGACATTTTACAAGTGTTTAGGGAGCTCTTGATTTGATGCACCTGACTCAAAAACACTATCGATATGCCTCCAATCAAGATTAACTAACTAATGTTCTCCATTGCAATATTTTGAATCATAAGTACAATCATTACTTCATTACTGAAGAATACGAAATAAAATACACTACACACACAGTAACCAAAAGATAAAGTTTTTCCCAACAGGAGCACAGTAAGGGGGGGAAAACTTACACGAGTGTGTGTGCGGATGTGCATCTTCAGGCCATCGTTCTTGCTGAACGCTTTGTCACAGTAGGGGCACTGGTATGGACGCTCACCTAGGGACACAAAACAATCAGACACCATCATTCACATAGGAAACTCATACTGGACTACAACTCTTAACAGGAAGACCTACTCAGGAAGACTTTCTATTCTACATATATTGCACATATGCCACATACACATTTACCAATATAACATACGACATACAGTATGTATATATTCTCCATCATGACCAACTTAAAGTCAGACCTTCAATGTCCGGTAGATGACAGAAAACAAAATCACATATTCAACAATACTGAAAATATCACATCAGACTTGAAAAAGAAAGTTCCAACCCTCTGCTCTTGCTCAGCATTACAATTTATTAATGATCCTAACAATTTGGCTAGGTCCAGAGGCGCAAATAAATTGTTAATAATTTGTGATGCTGAGCAAGAGACCGATTAGCCTACGTAAGTGGCCTGAAGTTTATACTTGTGCGTTGGTGTTAGCGTCGATCTTTTTAGGAGAACGGCACGGCCGGCATGTGTTTGTGGGTGGGGAGTGTGTGGTAGAGTGCGTGAGAGAGTGACAGTGATTAGCTTCAGAGCAAGGACTCAAGAGAGGCATAGTGAGAGAAACAAAGTGTCTCCCCTGTTCTTTCTGACCATGGTCGGAAATCTGTAGCAGGAAAAGTTAACCCTCTCCTTGATTTCATGTTGTTTGTGGAAAAGCACAACCCGGAATGAGTCAGGGTAAAGGCCACGCTGCCAAGCCACGGCCGAGCGACATGCGCTACATTAGGGGAGGGAATCTCTGGGCATCTCGCGATTCGATTCCGATTCAGAGGCCAACAGCGTCAATTTAACGCCTTAAGGCAGATGTGACCTGGCTGCTGGTACACCAGATAGCTTTCACTCCATTCATTTCTGATGCACACTGACTTTCCATTGCAGAGCAAAAGCTTATATTGGCTACCCTTCATGGCTCGCTATCAGAGCTACAACTGGCCAACAGTTTCGGAGCACATCAGAGGCAATGTGGCTTATCCCAGTTGGATCAAAAGCAGTCGGGCCAAACTCCTGCAGATCCTATCTGAGCACCCACCGATGATGACAAAGAGAAAGTGACAGGCTGTCAGTCAAACAGTCCACTGACACATGGATCTGTTTACCATGTGCCGATCCAAAGGCCAGATAGGAGCACCAGAGCTGATTACGAATCTAAAGAAGGGATATGAGGTAACCTATAGAACCCTACTGAAATTAAAGTCTCAGACAGGAAAAGATTCTGGGTTCAATAATAATTGCTTAATTTATTTCATAGATATACCCTTAATCAGGAAGGTAGAGAAAACTAAATAAATATCCTGTGTTCAGAGAATAGAGTTGGGAATCAAACTTAGAAAAGCATTTTCTGAAGTCCCCTTCCCTCGTGATATAGGAAATTACTCTTTTCTGAATTTAAATTTATGCCTGCAAGTGTACACGGTAGAATCTAATGAAACGTTGCTAAAAATAGATACATACAACTACACATCTGTGTTCATTCCTTCAGTACAACAACCTCATGTCTTATCTGCTTCGAAGTAATCTCTCTGTAGTGGCTAATTGTTGAACAGGCAAGCAAGTGATTTTATTGATCGGGGAGATTTTTTGCCCCTTTAAGTAATAAGGGTAATTAGCTGTGTTTCTTTGGGATTCAAAATGCAAAGAAGATCCATCTAGGGAGCATATGAGAAAAGTAATATTATCTCCCAGTGCTATGAACACTATTACTGTGCTATAGGAATTTTTCTCTTCTGTTCTTTACACCAAGAAATTAAGGTTTGATTGAAGTACACAGTACGTATTTCATATAATTATGTTTTGATATTTTACATTTAAATGTGTTAATTTGAATAGTGATGCTGTTTTCTGTCCCTGACTAGTTTAGACTGGGCAGACTTACTCATTTATCCATTTGTGTCCCACTATTGCTTTGACTTCATACATTTTTATTATCACAACTTCGGATTGTCAAAGTATATTAAAACCATTTTGGTATACAAAAAACCTCTGTCTGTTAACCGAGCTGCGACAGCGGTCATGACATACAAGTCGGGGTCTAAACCCCCCACAAGAGGGCTTCAGCGGAGCACAATGAGGAGTGCTGTGACACAAAGTAATGAAATGTGTAACCCTTACGTTGGTGTCGGAAGGGGTTAACGTGACACATGTGTACTGATTACCATTCTGACACATGTGCAGAGGGCAGCTCGCCATTCTGTCCCATTCTGTGCAATTTCAGCCTCTAGGGGGGTTGTGTTGACAAACAGGAAAATCTGAATCCCAGATGTGTTTTGAGAAACAGGAGAGCAAACCCTATGTCTTATGTAGCATGTGTGGTATCGGGTTAAGGTCCCAGCGTCAGCCTTGGGGAGTCCTGGGGAAGGCATTAGTGTGCTAATTGCACCGGAGTGCGGTTTGCCGGTGCACTTCTGTAGCTTGGCTCACGTCCCTCCCAGGAGCTGGCTATTGTCAGTTAATACACCACTCCCTGCTAACAGAGGCTCGCAAGAAGTGCACACCAATTCACCTACTTAACCTACACACTCTCTGACTCTGGACATGTGGGCCTCATCTGGATAATTATCCATATATTCCAAAAGAGGTCAGTCACAAATATGATCACTAATAGATCACATATGCCAATCAAAACTACTTTAATTCAACCGTTACTGCTTTTCCACTAGATTCAACCTGCTCTTGATGAATCATGAGCAACTCAATTCTGTAGCAAAACAGGAAATAAACAAATATTACTCAGAAACCTAAGTAGTAACATTCTTGCAACATGGGTCTCTGTTATTCGTGCGAGGGGCTTCGTGTCTGTTTGGCGGCGTGTTACTGTAACTAGAAACCCTCCACTTATTCTCCAGATTGAGCCAGATTGTTTGGGGATTATGAGGGGTGACTGCAGCACTGAGCCAGGGCTTTATGTGTGTGGAGATGGTAACTGATTTAGCATGTGCTGAAACAGAACACCATCTCTTTGACCCTGGGTGTCTCCCCCGGCCCCCGCTGTGGCCCTCACACTCCTTGTCTGCTAATCGATCCGTTTGGCACCCCTTGTGTGTTGTATATGTGTGCGTACGGCCGTGTGTCTGGTTAGCAGATGGCCGGCTTTGTCGTCTTGCCTGCCGCACAGCGTTCCTGTTATGGAGAACGCTTTGTAGCTTCGGGGCTCCGGTCTGAAAGACATTAGTGCTGTCTGTCAAAAAATTAATTCCCATCTTCCTCCAGTTCAGCCTGACAGTGGCCCTCCACTGTACTTGTCTCTGCCCTGTGTCACATGCCGACAGGGGCCACGGAGGTAATGTGATATCAGTGTGTTGGAGATGATAAGAGATCGCCTTTGATGAGCCGTAGGAACGCCCAACAACTTTTACACTTGACCTTTCCATTATAGCCAGGGTCTCGGTAGATTTCTCTACTTCCTCAAACAATTCCCCTTAAACTCGCCCATGTGAAGGTATCAGATACACTCGCCTTACCGCACATGCAGCAGATCCGAACTCCTGACACGCGTCTCAAAACTCGATCCTCAATCCAAATTAAGCATCTACACCGTACCCAAAAAAAAGTAGAGACCAAGCTGCGATAGCACAGCACTGTTTATCACAGAGACAATAACTCAGTACATAGTGATTTTACTTTTCAAGATTGTAACCATGACCACAGTAAAGACAAACAAAATCATCTGTGCGCCAATAGGTTCAGTGGTTCCAGAGTTCTACCAGATGTCCATTTGAGGGCAGTTGTTCTGTCGTGAGATCACCTAAAGCGGCAATGTTTAGCTTTTTAAAACATCAAAATATATCTGTGTATAATTACTGTAACAAATGACACCATTATCGAGATAATTAGTATCCTTTGTCCGGTGCTAGTGGGATAGCAAGTGCGTGTTTATAAAATAAAGATGGTATTTTCCATGAACAAGTCGTGGTGTTATTTTCTCTTTCTCTTTACTGAAAAGGAAAGATTTATTGTTTGTATTGTATATTGTTATCAATTTCAGTCTCACTGAGAAACCCATAATCACGCAAAGTACCGTGGCCTCAGAGCAATCTCTATTACAGCAATTCACTGTAAAACACACCACTAAAAATGGACCGAATGTTTTGTATAAAGTTTTCTGGCCCGGCCTTGTATAATCATACAAATGTTTCAAAGTTTAGATGAAATGTATTTACTGAAAAGGCTTCAGGTTGTACACAACTGTAACAAACGTTCAGTGAGGCAGATCTACTTTTCTTGCCATCTATAATACAAATGTTAGATCAACCACTCCTTTCTCTAAGTCTCTGAGGCTTTGGCCTTTATGTATTTTATCTACTGTATATAACCTGAAAATAACACAATATGGGATTTGACAATAGTAAACACCCTGTGGCCTAGGCCTGTGAGAACTTAAGCATGTTGCTTTTTCTCTGATCAGTACATTGAAGGGCGCAGATATTTATGTTACAAGTTATATAACTGATTCTGTGGCTCAGGAGGGCGCTTTCTGTCTGAAAAATTGCTCACTAAACTAAATTGTGGCCCTTTAATGCCACTATGTGCACATTTGTTGTTGTTATAGCTTCAAATAATTGTAAAGGCATATGTTTTTGTTTGTAGAAAAATATGTGAGAATCCCAGTGAAAATTGGTGCAGCCTTTCAAACCATGGTGGCGTGAATATGTACCATATCATCAGACAGCTGTGTGAAGTTGGCACATTGGAATGGTGTTTTGCTTCTTGTTTTGTTCTGCCTCATGTTTCTGCTTGTTAAATTTACAGGAAACAAATATTTTATTTGTTGGTTATGATGATGATGTTATGAGTATCCGAGTGTTCCCTTTTTGATTACTGAACATGTGCAAAAACACTGGAGACACGAGTCTGTCTGTACATGTGGAAAAAGTCTAAATACTGAAGCTTGATTCATTATACAACATAAACACTACATCAGCATTTTCAAGGATTAAAATGCCACATCAATTAGTTGTAACACAGCTCATGGCTTTACACTGATCACTGTGCCCACACATGACACGTCCTATGATGTCAGTGTGACACCAAGGCACTGGTCTCTGTCAACATTTCCCTTGGCACAAATAATTTTCATTATTTACCACATCATGGCACACATGGTGGGAAAATCGCCTCTCACCGAGCTGTGATGTGGAGAAGGACACATCCCAGGGCCAAAAAGAACTGTTTAGAAAATGATAGAAACATCCATCATGACTCCTGAGTTCCACAACGTCTCCAACATCCAGTCCAAGTTTTTGACAGCTCACATTTTATGGCTTGTCGGTGATCTCATAAAGGCTGCTCTCTGAGAAGACGCCTGCCTCTGTGCCACTACAACTAATTTGTTCGAGCACCATGTTTTAACCAAATGAAATTGAAACAAAATCCAAGCCAAATATACAGTACACGTCTTGCCAGCTACTCAAGTAGATCTTTTAAAATTTCACTTTCATCTATTTCTCACTTTCCCCATTTCTCCCATAATGCTCTCTAGTGTTTCACGGTAAAATGATAGGGGAAGGGAATCTCCAAGGAATCCCTACAAAGTCCTCTGTGTTCAGCAGGTAAATAATCAACACTGACCTGTTCCTGTGAAGCAGGAAGACAAACAAGATCCTGTCCGCCATTCAGAGAAGGCGTCGATTTAAAGGTCTTTACCTCAGCTGGTGGCCTTCTTTAAGAGATTACTGACAGAAAAAAAACTAACCGTGCTTAAAGTTTTTCTTAAATAAACAGATTATGATTTACACATTTATCACACAATCTAAATAATGGGTTACATGAGCTGTGTGTGCAAAATGACTCTCTCTATTTGAGAACAAGATGAGTCTTGTCTGGATTGTCGCTCAGGGAACGACTCACACTTTTCACTAAAGCTTATTTTTTCCTCCCACACAAAAAGGCAACAACAAAAAAAATCCCAGTCTATAGAATGAGGGGACAGATTTACAGCCAGTCAGGGTCAAGGGTCATCCGGCTGGATGCTTTCTTGGAGTGGTCTTTTCTCTCTTTACTCCTTTCTTTCTTTGAGGTGTCCCCTCGGCTCCCACCCCTCCCCCAGCATTCCTCTCTTTTGTTTATTCTATATAAATACAATCAGACTGGGCCACAGCTCACACTGGAATACTTTCTCTCTCTCTGTTAGTTTGTCCTTCGCACACACATGTACAAAAAAACACACACATACGCAGCTCGCGCACACACGGATACAAAGGAAGCTGTTGGCAAAGTGTGGTAGGACCATTGTCCAGCTAGCACTGAAATACACATACAAACATACACTTTTTGACACACTAATCCTGTCAACATCTGACAGGAATGTTTAAAGAGGCTACACATATGATTTAAAGGGACACTTTACAGATTTTATTCCAGCTCTGTGTCATCTTTGTGTGGGAAGTGTCTTTAGATGAACAATGTTTGGCTACCCTCGGTGGCTCGGGTGCACATTGGAGCAGACGTCTGTTCCTGATCCACCAGATGATTCAAAACGACGTGTTTCGACGGACCTCTGTGACATGTTTTGCGTCACTTTTGCACCATGTGCTCTGCTCTGCAGGGAGCTTTGGGCACTGGCGCCACGATGGGAAGCCAACCACTCTTTATCTCAACACACCGCCCACACTGGCATGACACAGAGCTGGATTTAAATCAGCAAAATATTTCTTTAAGTGTGGTATGGACTCAGCGCAAGACATGGAGTGAATGAAGCTGACTGAAACATGTTTAAAGACAGATTATCTAATGTAACTGATTTGCCAATTAGGGGGTCTATGTGGGTTGGGAATGATGACAGACTCTACCTGGATCCAATAGGAAGGTCAGAAGATCAAGACCTGTGAGGAGAATTGGCATGGTTCATGGGAACTCTACAGAACCTAAGTGCATTTTAGCTGGCGAGTCTGAAGCAAGAAAGCAAGCACAGTAAAATTATGTCTTCAAACCCCTAAAAAACAACAGGACAATGGGAAGACAACTTCAGAGAGAGAGAGAGATACAGAGATGAAGTTCAGTAGGAGTGAGAAAAAGAGGGAGACAGCCAAGAGGAGGGAGAGCCAGCAGTAAGACAGAAGACAGAGGGAAAGAAATTGTGAGTGAAGGAGTTTAGAGGCCAAGAAAGTGTGTGTGTGTGTGTGTGTGTGTGTGTGTGTGTGTGTGTGTGTGTGTGTGTGTGTGTGTGTGTGTGTGTGTGTGTGTGTGTGTGAGAGACCATGCCAGGTCTCTGCACCAGTCAGTTGGTAAGGAAACGCACAGGAATGTGTGGCTTTCCAGTTTAAGGCAGTTTAATGAACATCCAGGGCTCTATTTTTGTGGCAGAGCAAAGACTTGAACAAGCAGTGCTGTATCATGTTGGCGTTTTCTAATATCAAAATGTGTAATATGTTATGTTGTTAGGTGGATAGTCGTGACCTGAGCGTTGAGCGTGTTGTAAAGGTGGTACAGTAAGAGCTGAGCATCATACATAATGCAAATGACAATTAATACAAGGTGTTGGTATTTAGTATCCCGGGTCCAGACCTCTTATCATTAGGGCTGGGTATCGCCAAATGATTTACCATATCAAATTAATTCCTAATCACAAGGTCCCAGTTCCATTCAATATCAATGAGGTTAGAGAAATTTCAGTTACAATAGCAATTTTGCTTGGATATAAAAGAGATTCCCAGAGATCATAAGCTGTATATTGTACAAGCAAGAAGCAATCCTCAAATAGCTTTTAGAACCCACCAGATTAATGTTTAGATTGAGAATTACCACATCCACGGGGAAAAGTCACATTTTATAAAAAATCTATTTAGGATTTTATTAATTGATATCTGCTCACTCAAAAAAAGACAGATTTTAATTGGAGACTAGATTTTTTTAAGTGAGGCCGACTAATCAACCCCCTCAAATTCAACATGTTGATTGATTCAAACTGTGATTTCTAAAGAACTTCTGTCTTTTATAGCCCTGTGGACATGTGTTATGATGATACTCCACATCTTTCACTGTAGTAGGTGATGTCAATGGCAGCTGATGGAAGGTGGATTAACAGAGCACTGACCTGGGAAAGGCCACTGACCTGTATGGCTGCGGATGTGGACCCTTAGCGTGCCGTTGCTTGCAAACTTTTGTCCGCAGTATGGGCAGATCTTCTCCTTCTCCCCCGTGTGTGTCTGGCACCGAAAAGAGAAAACAGACATGTGGTTGATGTTACTAAAAACATTTGTAACATTCATCCTCACATCCTTCCTACATTACAAAGTGAAAAGTGATCTACTGTGATAGCTGGAATTTAACGTCACAACTTTATAGCTATCAGATAAAGTAGAAAGATAAACTCTGGCATACGGTCTTCAACCCATTCATACAAATGTAATCTAATTTTGGTATTTATTTGCTTGGTTAAAAAAAAAAAAAACTCCATCATCTAGTTCCACTTTAAATGTCAGTGTCTTTAGATCAAAACTTGATCTGCTCTGATTGGCTTAAGAATAGACAAAATTTAGTTTTCTCCCATAATGCACCACTCACTAGGGGAATGGAGATGCACATGTTCACGTGATAGTGGATCCACTGAGCTGCCCTGAAGGCAGGATCAAAGAACACAGACGATGCAGATTTGCCAGGGTCCAAAGCCCGGGGGGACAAAAGGCCAGGGTGCACGTATGCATCCTCCTCCTCCCTCTTCTTCCTCTCCCTTCACCTCCCAGCAGTCCACAGTGTAGAGCTCTGTGTGCTCGTACAAGCTGCACATGCAAACAGTGAAGAAGCGCATGTGGAAAGCATGTACTACCTCCTCTACCTTTTCCTCCACCCCCTCCCCCTTGCTCTCTCTCCTTGTTGAAAAGTATACACTCTGAATCCCTCCTCCCGGCCTGTTAGAAAATTCCAGAGAATAATCTTGAGTATGAAAGGCTCAAACTCAGAGCGACAGTTTCAACAGCAGTACAACAATACAGGAACACCTCCTCTCTGGGCCCCCATCCTTTCCTCCATCAACCCACTGTGTCCCTCTGACACCTCGGGTGTTCCGTTACAAAGGCTCCATCCACACACACACACACACACACACACACACACACACACACACCCACACACCACCAAATATGCTCACACAGACACGCACAAAACCTCTCTCTCTCTCTCTCTCTCTCTCTCTCTCACTCACACACACACACACACACACACACACGGACACAAACCAATCCACATATATATGAACATGTGTGTCCCAGATGGAGCAGTGTTGCATTATTTAGTGAGTTGTTTGTACAACAGAGCAAACATCACTGCTATTCTACCTTCACAGGAGGACAGCCAGGGGGGAACGCAAGCAATTTCACTTGGGAACACCACGTTCCCACTCATAAGTGTGGAATTTATTGGGAGTTGTAGGTAATGATTCAAAGTTTTTATATATAATTGATCTGTGTGCCTGTAACTACTCAAACCAACCCTGTAATTTCCAGTGATGGGTGAATTCTTCCAGAATAACACCGACAGAGATGAGACTATCTTGTATAATGTGCAAAACATACAATACATGCACATACATGCTGACACACACGCCCTCTCATATAACACGAATCCAGGATCACTCAGAGGAGAAAGCATCGACTGTAACACAAGAGCGCTCCACGAATAACTCAGGCCTGTTCTGCCAGACATGAGCCGCACTACTGTTCATCTGCACAAGCAACTGCTGCCACAGCACATACTGGGTGACACAAAGAAAGACACAAAGGTATCCATATGTTGTGTCCTGTCTTCAACTACTTTGAAAATCAATCAATTCAATAATTTTTCAATCAAAAATGCAAAACATTAGCTGGTTACAGATTCTCAAATGTCCTTCTCTCTGTTACATATCATTGTATAAATGTAAAATATTTGTGTTTTGATGTTGGTTGAGTAAAAAACATTTATAAAAAAAGTCACCTTGGCATATTTTTTAAACAATGTTTCTATTTTAAAGACTGAACGATTAATTGATTACATGAAAAACGAAATGGCAGAGAAATCTATAATGGAAATTATCATACTCAAAAGCATCATAACTGTTAGAATTATGGCGGTAAGCTCATAATGTGATCTAACAAACCTGGATCAGATGTTTTGTCTTTCATGATGTTCATAAAAGTCACTTATCTTACTCCATGTAACTTCTGATTTCCATCATATGTGCAGAATCAGACACGGTGCACAGAGATACGGTTTGATTTGATACTAACAAAAGATGGCTGTGGAAACTAGATGGGACTGTTTGGGGGCCAAAGTTTACTCAGACAAACAGTTGCGGAGTATCAAGGTGTACATTAAATAAGACCTCAACAATAGTATGGTCCAAAAGCAGGGTTAATCTGCGCATGTAAACATGGCCAGTGAGTTGTCGTCTCCTCGGCAACCTGGCTTTGATCAAGGCCAGATCTCCCAGCAGCCTCAAAAAGCCTGTAAGCAGCGAGACAGTTCAACATGCCTGTCTTCGTCCCTACTGTTCTGAGACAACCTCCAAGACATTTTCTTTAGCCGTGTGCCAAGAAGCTGTTTGGTTTCAATCTTGATCCATAACCACACCGGACGCTGTCAGATTTGGGGTTCATAATCTGCAGGGAGATCTGTTTGGGGCTTTGAAACCCTGCAGAGCTAATGGGCTAACTGCCATTTCTAATCATCATAGGAATTGATTTTCAAGTCTTCATGGGCAGCAACGGTCAAAATGGATGTCCCCGTCAGGTTGGCAGTCCACGATATTACAACAGTTAGCTGCATCACTTTCATGAGACGAGGACTAACTGGATGTGAAACAATGGACGCATTTTGGTCAAGTAGAAGCTCGGGCTGTCCTTTCTTCCCTTTTAAATTTAATTTGACAGCAGAAGACTGATGATGAATAATAGGGCGGGACGATGTGCTTTTGTTTCGATTTGATTCTTTCACCATCCATGGGTGCCAATTCAGTTCGTATTGCGATTATCATTTATTCCAATTCTAGAAGTATTGCGATTCCATTGTATTGCGATATTTTTTCCTTCTTTCACAAAAACAAAAGTTGAATAATACACTTCTAGAGACAATGTATCATGAGACATTTCTAAAAAGTAATTGTTTTCAAAGAAGAATGCACATTACATGTCTGACATTTATTTCATTTGTAAAGAAGTACAGAAAATTGACTTTTTTGCATTTTCCGCTTTCCGTTTGTTTTGCTGGAAATGGATACAATGTAGTCGCCGTCAGCGGTAGCGTTTAAACAAAAAAATATTTAGGTCAATCGTTATGTAAAAAAAAATATTTTAAAAACGTAGCAAAGAAAATTTTGATACACACGTAAATGGATTATTTCCCCCAACCCTAATAAAAAAATCCTTAGAAAATAATACTTAGCAACTTATTGCACTTTGGTGCAAGATAATTGTCTCAATCAGCTTCATTTTGCAAGGATTCATACTGTATTTCCTAACCGTTACATTTGAACTATGTGTATTTCAAATAAATGCAACAAAAATGAAGCTTAAACTCAATTTGGGGACAAAGTGACAGCCCTGGCAGACATGCAATCACTGGCTGTGATTGAGGTCGTCTGGCTCCAGCAAACACTCACCTTCTTGTGGCTCTTGAGGACAGAAGGAGTGACAAAGGCCTTCTCACACAGGTCACACTTATACTTCTTGTGGCCGTCGTGCACCACCTGGATGTGAACGTTGAGCGTGTCCTTCCTCTTGAAGGTGGCGTCGCACTGGTCGCACTTGAATGTCCTCTCACCTGCAGCGAGCATAGAGGAACATTTGTAAGAGCCATTTGCAGTTCATCTATTGTTGTGCCTCTAAACGCACAGTCATCACGAACAGCAAGAGTGGACCCAATTTCACCGGGGCGATTGTTGGGCAGGAACATACAAAGAGGAGTGTTTCGCTGCACCAGACAACCCTGAACAATAGTCTTTAGAAAGTCTGGTTCTGGGTAATTTTTTTTATAACAGGAGTCGTACTTTATTGTGCATCTGTAGCTGTAAAACATCCCAGGGGAAACAGTAAAGCAAACTGCTCTGCCATATGTTTCATTTCAACGTCAAAAGGTTCTGTCTTACTTTTTTACAGTGCAAAAATAACATCCCTTATTGTATTAATCATTCCACTGACAAGCATTAAAACGGCAGGCAGACAGTACACTGACAGTACGTTGGGGCACAATCTCAGCTGTTCACGGAGTGATGCCTGATGTTTTCCTTCACGCATCTGCTCTCAGTCTCCATAGAACAGCCTCTATTGTTGAGGAGTAGTTGTTTCCATTATATGGAGATCATTCAATTTCCACAGAATAGTTTGGTGTATGTGTGTGTGTGTGTGTGTGTGGGTGTGTATGCGCATGTGGGTTTGTGCGTGTGTGTGTGCGCGCGTGTTTGGCGGGGACAAGTGGTTACAAGCTTGCGCTCATTTTCCTGTTACCAAGGCCGATGATGGTCAGCTCAGTAGACTGGAACACCAGGGAAAGCTGAGGTCCATTGTGTTTTTAATCAAATTGAAAAATCCACTTGATGATAATTACTGTCAACGACACCCTCGCAAGATTTCATTATTACTTGCAGCAGGGCTTCAGTCTGGTATTAAACCATGCAATGATAGGGATTTTTATGTTAACTTACACATAGGAATGTCTTGAAACTAGAAGGCCACAACTGACACGCAACTCTACACATACACGTGCTATGCATGTTTCTTTGGGCAAGAACCACACTTACTAACAGATTCGTTCTAAAGTGGCTCGAATGAATAATTAACGAGAACTTTTTACATTCAAGTTTTTAGAATTTTTTCAAACAGTAGTCCAGATCTGTCAAGATAGGACTCATTTATAATATTATATGATATGATATTATATTTACGTGTCATTTCATGACATAAATTACATGACACCAAAACAAAAGTAATTTCATCCACAGCTTCCGGTCCAATGTCCACACAACATTTTCTATTTAGCATAAAACAAAGAATAAAGAAAACGTATCAAAGCAGCCACAACACAATCCTGTAACCCATACGCTGTCTAACTAGATCTAAACATTTCATACATAAAACAAAACTACAGCCACAGAAAAATAAGTAAATTAATAAATAAACAAGGAATGTCACTTCCAGACAAAGAACCATCGATACTTTCGTTAGCCCATGCTTGTTCTAAAAATGTCTGCAAATGAAAATGTTTTACAACCAAACTAAGAGATCTATATCCTGCCCCATCACTTTAACTTCAACTTTATTAAATCATGTTAATATGGACAATACAAAGCAAAATGAACTTAATTTTCAATTTCATTGAGATCACATTAACTATATGTAGTAACAGTAAGTCTGCCTTTCTCAATGATAAAAAACAACTTTTGTTTGACTTAAACTGCTCCGGTTTTAAAATATCTTGGTTGCCAAAGCAACACAGTTGAAAATTGGCCCGCTGTCTAAAGGCCGTTTTATGCTTCTGCGTCAAATCGACGGCGTACCCCCGCAGACGCCTCTGCGTCTACGCCGGACCCTACACCGTAGCCTGACATGCACTTCTCAAAAAATGTGACTACAAGTCGTGGCAGCCCATGTCTCTCAGCTGTGGCCGACTCATCTCCTGGTTCTCCTTCTCCATCAACAAGATGAAATCAAGGAGAGGGTTATCTTCTCCTGCTGCAGATGTCTCAAATTGGTCAGAAGCGCAGGGGAGACACTTTGTTTCTCTCTATGACTCTAGAGTCACTCTCTCACTCCTCCCTCTAACACACACACACACACACACACACACA
>NC_045741.1:23245616-23250572 GCF_008692095.1 Etheostoma spectabile | reverse complement strand
CACACACACACACACACACACACACGCGCACACACACACCAACGCCCAAGTATAAGCTTCAGGCCACTCACATAGGCTAAAGCTGTAAAGCCTTAACACTGGCACATTGACAGAAATGATGTCTTTGCGTTGTCCTTATAAATAAAATAAATGAAAGATAATATTTAACTTTTACACAATGAAATGTATCAAAACAACTAGACTCCTGTTATATAGTTTGTTGAGTTGAGTTCTTGCATTATCCCAAATGTTTCCAACAATGATCAAATCGAGAGAAATCTGAAATTTTAATCAAGGACATGGTCTGTGTCCTTTGGTAGCCTGTCAATGGCGTCATTTCCCCTTTACGTATGCGCCAAGCGTTGTGGTTGTCTGCCAGAATCTGAAAAATGTTATCCAGTTTCAAGCCCTATTTTTTAACAATACAATTTTTCGATCTTGGTTGTTTTTATTCATCTGGATCTAAAGTTATCAGTGAAACAAGCTGAGCTTGTGGCAGCCCGGCTCCAGCAGCTCTTATTTTAGATTTTTAACATGAAAACGGCTTTATTCAGTTTTTTTTTTTTAACCAGTTGTTATCCCCTGATTTGTTTATTTGGAGATGGGGAAAATCCTCCTAAACGATGAACACTGTAGGAATCCTATCCGGGAAAAACTGACTGCAGTATCTGAATGGATTTGGGGTTTAAATATATTGCAGAAATCAACATAAATAAAAATAAGCCTAAAATAAGCATAGTCCAAAATTAATCTTGGCTTGCCAATTCACAGACAGCTGTGAGGTTTCTTGTTTTTTATATTTCATGATTAAAGTTCGGTAGATGTTATTTTCCAATTCCAAACACTAGTGCACGGAGGCACAGAAGGGAGGGGAGGGGAGGAGGGAGGGGCGAGTTTCACTCGTTTTGTTTGAAATTACTTCTAATGCAAAGCCAACATCGCTTACAGCACCTTTTAAAAGTATTCTTTTTACTGATATAATGTGTTTTTTTTGTGAATGAAACTTACACAAATGGAGTGGAACAAGTTAATAATAATCAGATCTTGCAAACAAACAGTATTCATCAATTTGAAACAAGCAATTAAAGGCAAGTTTGTCCAGTTAAAGAGAGTACAAGACAAAAAAACTGAAAAAAGTACAAGGCATTTAGAATAAAAATATGAAACTGTTCTTGCATTAGTTTGGGAAATAATGTAATTTCACCTAAAAATGCTGCAACATCTGTGTTTCATTTTATCATTTTGAGACAATCGCTAGAGAGCTAAAGTGTATGTCGTTGACTCACAGAAACGGGTACAATAATTCAATGGCATGTCTATTCTCTTACCTACAGTGAAATCCCACACTGGATCCTCCCGCCCCACATACTATCTAGAACTTGATATAGAATAGGAGTCCCGGTATTATATGGCCTGGCTCCTGAGACAGCGGCAGGAAATGCCTTGAGCTTTACAATCTCTTTGTTATCTGGCTCAATTGGAGGACCAGTACTGCATCCTGCCAAGGCTCAACTGTCTGGGGAAGAACTGTTTCTGCTGCGTCAAAGCAGCCAGGGACCAGCAGACAACCTGGACGCTCCGTAATGTCTCCTTGGTGAGATGTCTGATAGAGTTATGAGTCTATTATTAATGGACATATCCACAGGGGTAAGGATGAGTTGAAGGCAGATGGAAATATAGCACTGTCTGTCACATTAAAGCTAGACACTAGGCTTGTTTTTAGACTTCTTTTCTTAGAGATATTAAGATGGTCAACATTTTTAAATGGCTTGATCAAACTACAGGTAAGGTAATTTCTCCTCAAAGACCACTGCCTATTTCACAGGGCTCATTTAGTTATTGCATGTTATGCATAAAATATATATATTGTATAACTTGATTTGTGTTGGTATTTTTAACTCAAAATTTTAAATTAAAACAAATATCACAAACTTCCTTGGCACTTCAACATTACCTTTTAAACGTATGGCTAGGGCTGCAACTGCAAGACATTGTTGAGGCTCTACTTATGTATTCATTGTGGGCGGGGTCACGACAACACACTAGGGCTGCATATCTACACTAGGGCTTATGATCAGAATTATTTTGGTCAATATTGAAATCACACTTATTTGACCAATTACTCGTTGACTTTTGGAAGCAGAACTTGAAAACGGTGAAACGGTTAACAAATCAACAGTGAAAACACCTCGAACTGTGAAATTTCTCTTGGTACTTTTTCTTGTTTGAACACATCTTACTTCCAAAAGGAAGTGTGCAAAATAACTCTGTTTTTGTGGTCATTAGGAGCCAAAATCGTAATCGTGAATAACATTTTGATTAATTGCACAGCCCTACAACACACAGGCGCTCTCCCACTGTAGTATACTTACTGTTGTGGATGAGTAAATGACGCTGTAGAGAGAAGGGGGTGCGGAACAGGGCTTTGCACTCCTCACACTGGAAGGGTCTTTCCTCGGAGTGGGTCTGCAGAGAGAGCAGAGCAGCGTCAGCATGTTTATAATAGGTAAGGCGAGCCGCCGCCTGCCTCCGCGTGGATGTTGATGAAGCTTCTTAAACTGATGTGAGAGGATCATGCAGAAGGCTCCGTTGCCGATTCGGTTTGTTGACTTGATGAGGAAAAGCAGCTCGAGGGGCTTTAAGTTCAAAGTGCTTCTGTTTTTCTGCCCCGCTCTCCATGCCCAGCCTATCTATCTGAGTGACAACTCAATCCCAAAAGTAAACATGGGGGAGCTGATGGGGTGGAGCAGGCCAGAGACCCCACAGATACCCGCCACCAACAAGACTCGGATTTATTACAGCCTCACTAATAATTCTAGCTTTGAAGTGACTCTGCCTTTCAATTAATGTCTCTTCTAAGCAAACGCCAATCAGCTACATATAATCGTATAAGAAAGTAATTTCCGCTGTTGTGAAAGCCTAATTACAATGAACTCCCCCAGTGTAATGGTATATGTGTGTGACACCACATCTGCTCACCTTCTTGTGATTCTTGTAGACGTTGCGGTGGGCAAACTCTTTCCCACACAGCTTACATTTGTAGGGTTTGTCCTCGCTGTGGATGATCTTATGAGCCGTCACCTGGTCCAGGCGCTTGAACGAACGACTGCAGATCTCACAGGTATACGGTCGCTTCTCTAATCATTGGAAGATGAGACGACACATTAAGTTAAAGGGATAATATGGTATTTGTTGTGGGGTTATGTAAGGTTAGGTACTTATCCCCCCCAGTTTGGAGAAACAGACTCAAAGCAATGTACTGCTGTGGACCAGGGAAGCAGCAAAATGTATTGTAGCCACCTAAGAAATCCAATATCTGTTTAAATGTACACTATATTCAGAATATATTCACCACTTTACCTTCATGTCAGACAGCCCTTACAGACAGGGAACTAAAGTCATTATCTAAGCTCTTTGGTGAATCCGAAATTACCCTTTTAAAAACCAAAGTCACACTTTAACACAGTAAACCAGCTACTCCAGAGTTCTACTAAGTAAAATTACTGTTTTTGTCAAAGGAGTCTGGTGGCTTTGAAGAGAGCATAGATAACGACTTCAGTTCCCCGTCAGAAAAGGGCTGTCTGACGGCAAGGTAAAGTGGAGAAAATATTCTAAATATAGCATACACTGAAACATATATTGATTTTTTTAAGTGGGCCTTTTTCAGGTTAAAATACGTTAAGCTGCTGCCCCCGCCCGCAGCAGTACATTGCATAGTGCCAGTACTCCTACCTGCCTTTTGAAAATGTCAAACCACCATCTCCTGTATGTAATACACTGACTATGGATAACTTTAAAGAATCTGAACTATTTCTTTAAGGACTGATGTATTTAAGGCACCATTTTCTTACCTGAGTGTGTGATCATATGACGTTTTAGCTGATTTGTAGAAATGAACTTCTTGTCACATGCGTGGCAGTCAAGTATTTCATGTATCTACAACAAAAGAGTAAAAGATAAAGTTTTGGTGATAATTGCTGATAATTTTAAATAAAAACTTAGAGTAAAGAGCCCGGAGAAGTTGGAGGATCACGGTCTGCGCTAGTCGACAGAAAGTAAATTGAGTCCGTTTACATTACACTGATGTCTACTGACAGAAAAGCAATTAAAGTGATGAAAAGTTCCAATCTTTTTTCTGCTTCAGAGCATAGCTCCAAGAATTACACATTCAATAGTTCCCCGGCGTACAGCTACAATAGCATATGCTAATGCAAAGCAGCTCCTCTTGTCAAAGCTGATACTGCAAAAGCTTGTTCAGCTAAATGATGATAATGGAGCTAACGTGTCATTATGGAAAGTTTGATTGCTCCTCTGCGAGAATAATACTTAACGCCCCAATGTCTTTGATGGAAGCTATAAGACCACAATGTGTGACATATTTATTATAACACTTTGTGTTTAAGTAGGACTCAATTATTATGAACAACTTTATTAAGCTGTTTTACTGGAAAAACATAATTTGTCAAACTGAATGTAAAGCTGACCTAAATTTATAGAAACACATTCTGCCTTTAAGATCCCCTAATGTTATGACAGACAATGGTTCAGACAATAGTGCATGATTGGAAATCTTTTCTGCTATCATGAGACACATATAATAAGAGGAATGGCACATAGACACATAAGGAGGCCACATAGCAATATCACATATGCCTATTTTAAAATTCCCCGGAGGTCTGAAAAAGGAAATACTGACTCATAGAGAGGTGAAGTAGGTTAAATGATGCACTGCAGAACTATGTCACAACTTCCAGGTGACTTTAAATGTTGAAGAGTTTGGAGGTGGCTCGATGATGAATTAGGTGAGAGGGTGGATTAATGCCTGTTGATTAATCTGGATGATACATGATGACAAGATGAATAGAAATTCACAACAACCAGCAGAGATAATTAATCAGGTGGAGGCTGGGGGTGTGGCCTTGACCTACTGCCACTTTGCTTGTTTGAAAGCCATGA
>NC_045741.1:23245514-23245606 GCF_008692095.1 Etheostoma spectabile | reverse complement strand
TCATGGGTGGGCCAAATACTCTGGGTGGGCAAAGCAGAGCTTATGACCTCATATGGGGGCAAGATTCCAGATTGGCCCATCTGAGCTTTTAT
>NC_045741.1:23241435-23245504 GCF_008692095.1 Etheostoma spectabile | reverse complement strand
GCAGAGCAGGATACCCAGGGCTCGGTTTACACCTTTCACCATGTCTAGCCACTGGGGGACCAAAGGCAGGCTGGGGGAATGCACAACCGGTACTAGGTTCAGCAGCCTTGACAGACATCATGGGAGAGGCAAAGCATATGGATGGGTATCTTTCAAAAATATTTGATACCGGTACTGATAGCAATAATGTGACTTTGATGCCAGTTCCCAAACAATACTTTTTTCTATAGCAATTTTATGAAACAAAAGGAAATCACAACATTACGGGTCAAATCTTTTCATATATTTTACTGCTACGTGAGCCCTGTCTCTATGCGTAACGTCGGGTTTTCCTGCCTGCCTCTACGACCTGTATCCTTAGACAGCCAATCACAAGCATTATCTTGGTAGACGCATGCTGCATGCTAATTGGCTCACTGACTCTGATGAGATGTATTCCTAAGTAAATATCATTAGGTGTTGAAATTGGGTATTGAACGACGAGGCATTTTTTGATACTCGATACTTTAGAGACAATTCAGTCAGTGCCTAAAAGGTATTGGGTACTGTACCCAGCCCTACCAAAGGGGACGCAGAGAAAACTAAGACGAGAAAACGAGTGGGTGGGCAAGAGGCCGCGAGGACAAGAGAAAACTCGGGACTAGATTTTATTTGTTGGCCAGAGCTTCACAAAATAAAAGGCTGCAAGACAGATGCCGAGCTGGCCATCTTGCTGTTAATAAGTAATAATAAGTTATAAGTTATATTGTTGTTGCACTTGCTTGATGTTGGGCAGTGTTATCAAGGTTATCGTGGTGGTGATGGTGCAGTGGATATGACACATGCCTTTGGTGAGGGAGATCTGGGTTTGATTCCTACTGTGATACATCAACAAATGTGTCCTTGAGCAAGACATTTAACCTGTAGTTGCTCCAGAGGCGTGCAACCTCTGACATATATATATAGCAACTGTAAGTCACTTTGGATAAAAGCATCAGCTAAATGATTTAATGTTATTGACTTGCTAGTTTTTTAACGTTTTGTAATCCTGACAAATACACACGTACAGCTGTCCATTGTAATGACAGCGGTGTATTAGTGAATTGCACTCTTCTTCTATTTAATATTGCTTTAAGTGGAAAACATATTAGCCTGCTTTGTGCACAATAAGGTGTAAACCACTTGAAGATGTCTAAACACCAAATATAAAAGCTTTCATGAACTAAACATAGGCTGATAGTGGTAATACACAGTACCAACACAGACATGTATTTGTACATGTTATACATGTATTTAAACAGCCCTGTTCCGTTCTGTGATCCATCAATAAGACGGAGAATCTTGACGCCAAGGTTAAAACCTTACTGTCTGCCAACATAGCCTCTTAAATTTCACAAGACATGTGGGACGAGCTAGTGAAAAGAAGCCAGCCCTCGGCACTTTGTCACCCAGCATATATCTGTAACAACTTGATCATAAAGACAGCCTCACGTGGAGAGGGAAGAACCGAACAAAGTGAATTCAGAAGCTCAGGAAGCAGAGCTGAAAGCTAGATTAGGGGTTAGACTGGGTTATAGAAAAAGTGGAGTGTGATGGATTCAGCTGTACATCAGAAAAGAGACATGACTGTAAGAATGGATCCTGCAGAACTGCTTAAGCTGATTTAATCCTCTCAGATCCGAAGCAAAGTATGTGGCTTGGATAATTTGAGCTGTACAGTAGATGTTGCTGAGCCTCACCTTTCTGTGTTCTTGGAGATTCAGAGAGGAGGAGCACTTTCTGTTGCATATGGTGCACGTGAGTTTCCGACGTGCACTCCCTATAACAAAGAAAAACTGGATGAAAAATGATCCAACCTAACCGACAAGGCTGATAACAGAAGTGAGCAATCGTGAAAAATTTCAAGACAATCATGGCACAGGAACAGAAAAACTAAGTTTTACTGGAGGCTGAACTTTCCTCATCATCCCACCATTTTGGGACCCTCCCCTTATCCCCCTCTGAATCGCATGACCCACATCTGACGAGTCTGATCCACTTCCTCCCTCGCCCACACACACACACACACACACACGCGCACACGCACGCACACGCACACACACACATACCCCT
This sequence comes from Etheostoma spectabile, assembly GCF_008692095.1. Classification (NCBI taxonomy): domain Eukaryota; kingdom Metazoa; phylum Chordata; class Actinopteri; order Perciformes; family Percidae; genus Etheostoma; species Etheostoma spectabile. Next base: position 23,243,413 of record NC_045741.1, on the reverse strand, counting down.
TGTCCTGACCACATTGGTAAAACATAAAGGGCCGGATCTCAACTCCATCAGCCTCTGAGATGAATGTCTTAATCTTGGGCTGATACTTGATTCAGGCTGCGCAGATCCCCGCTGCCCTACATCCCATCATAAATAGCTATGGAAGTCCAATTATCTAAAGGAGTGAGCCGCCCCAGGACACACAGGTCAACAATTATGTAGCGCAAGTAATTAGAGATGTGTCTCATCGTTGCGGTGATTTTAACTGATCGAGGTCAAGTACTGTTATTGCAGTTCCTTGCTTGATTGCTGAGGCTGCTAATGGACATTAGGCTTCATTAAATGACGTTTTGAAAAAGAAAAGTGCTATCCATGTGAATTTTTGTGTGCTAGGGACAGAAGACAAAATTACAGAGAGGCATACAGGGAGAGACGGAAGTGCAAACCTGTGTGAACATTTCCTTTATGTTTCTTCAGAGCGTCCTTGCTTTTGAATCTTTTGCCGCAGCTCTCTGCTTTACAGATGAACCTGGCATCTCCTTTACAGGCTTCCTTATGCTGTTCAAAACTGTACACACAGGATACAGAAGAAGACTTTATCTAACTGTGCATCTTAGGAAGTAAATGGCATGTGTCCATTATACATTGTATATATAGCTTGTTATTTAGGTTGTACATTCCGTGTATACAGCAATGCACTGTATGTTACCTGGATATTGATCTGAATGTGTTGTGGCAGATGGAGCACTGGTGTGCTTTAGAGTCGCCTGATGGGTCCAGTGACTCAGAACAATGCAAAACACTGCGGAAGGATTCAAAATTAAAAAAACAAATTAGGCACCAAATATGAAATTAAACACATCGGGGGTGATGCCTAAACAAAGGTAAAATGTCATGATCAGATATACAGGATAAATTAATTTGAATAATTCTTACTGAAGTTATCAGATTATCAGGTTTGACCTAAATGTAAACCAACTGTAGAGGATGAATACACACAGTAATATATATAGTGTGAGATCATGGGAAATAAATGTAGTTGATATCTTGCAGAGAGTTAGATGAGAAGATCAATACCACTCTCTGTCTGTACATTAAATATAAAGCTACGTTCAGCAGAGGGTTAGCCTAGCTTAGCATTAAGACTGGAGACAAGAAAAAACAGTAAGCCTGGCTCTTTCTGAGGTTAACCCCCCCCCGCCTACCAGCTCCTCAAAAGCTCACTATGATCATGTTATATCTAATTTTTTTAATCCATCAAATACACGTAGTAAAAAAGGATCATTTGTGGTTTGATGGCTGATTATGAGTTGAAATGTTTCTTTGGATCATGGTGACGTGAAGAGTCCAGAAAGGTTAAAACTACCAATACACAACATGTTAATGAGTGAGCTTTAGAGATGCTACAGTAATAGGTAGGGTTGGGTCCCAAAACCCGGTTCAACTATGTTTCCTACGCAACCTGTAAGAACCGGACCGGATTAGAACGCAAATTTCGGTTCCTCATTTCAGTTCCACTTAATGTGTGTCGACTGAAATATTTTCCCTCTGTCGCTCCGAAACGGACGTTAAGATATCCCACTTTCTCTGTAGCCTGCTGTTAGCTAGCTACTGTAAATGTAGGCTACTTTTAAAATGCCATATTTTCCCTCTGGGCTCACCAAAGCGGACATAGAAGCATATTAACCATTAACTGCACGTGATCGCTAATAAAAATATTGCACTTGCTCCGCTAGTCTATCGTTAGCTTGCTAGCTTTTAGTGCATTTAAAACTGCATTTAAAGTACTTTAAAACATTAATATATTGTTAAATTTAAATAATTTTCCATTTTTAAAAAACTATAAAAAAGCTTTTCTCTCTTCTTTTCTTTGGAGAAAATCAAATATCACAATATTTTTGACCAAATACCTCGATTTCAATACCGCAACAATATTGTAGAGTTGACTATTGGTGCCTTCACTAAACATTTACACAATGAGATTTTTGATAAATAATCA
>NC_045741.1:23240459-23241425 GCF_008692095.1 Etheostoma spectabile | reverse complement strand
GTGGATATAATGACTAAGTGGGTAAAAGCAAATAGTAGAACAGTTACAACAGTCTGGTAAGTTCAGAAAGTGACAGCCTTTAAAACGAGGAAAAGACAACACTTATGCCATATTACAATATCCAAAATCTATATCTAGTCTCATATCACAATATCAATATAATATCGACATATTGCTCAGCTCTACTTGATGTCATTTTCAGTTTTTCAAGAATCGGTTAAGGAATCGTTTTAAAAGTAGCGTTTTGCATTGGAATCGTAAAAATCCAAATGTAATAGTATTAGGCGGATTTTGTTACAGTTAGACGGAGTAATGCTGGCTGTTTCCATGTTTTCAGTCTTTAAGCTAAGCTAAGCTAAGCTAACTTGCTGCAGCCTGTAGATTTATATTTAAAGACAGATAAGAGAGTCGTATCTAACTTCCCGCTTAACTCTCGGCTAGAAACATAAGCATAAAACGTCAAACTATGCCTTTTTATTTTTCATCTTATTTAGGTGTTTTGGTGAACCAGCAACATCCTCCATCTGAATTAATAGATGCCTTTTTGTATTAGAAGCAACAAAGTGAAAACCATTAAAAACTGAACCATCACGTCTAATAAAATAAAACGTAACTGTTGCCAAAGTGATTTAATACCTTTTTCAGACTTCTTAATGACCTGCAGATTCACTGAACAGTTAAATAAAACTACACCACAAGCAGCTTAGTGATGGAAAAGAGAACCCACTGGCGCTGCAGAGCCTGTTTGATGGGGAACTTCTTGCCACAGTTTTTGCATTTGAACTCCTTCTCCTCTGTGCTGGGCCTCTGGTGCAGACTCTGGAGGTGGGCCGCCAGGATCTCCTCACTGGGAAAGCTGCTCTCGCACAGCAGGCAGGGGTGGTCCTCCTTCTTTATTATCAGCTCTGTAGAGATGGGACACACACACACACACACACACACACACACACACACACACACACACAC
>NC_045741.1:23236430-23240449 GCF_008692095.1 Etheostoma spectabile | reverse complement strand
ACACACACACACACACACACACACACACACACACACACACACACACAATGAGCAAAGAGCTCACAGGCAATTATATGGCCATTTTTGTTTGATTGTCTTTGAAAAAAGTACATGATAACATTGAATATTGAGATCAAAATTATTTAACATGATTATTTAACACGATTACGCAATGTCTTTTTGAAAGACGCTGCAATTTTTGAACTTAAAAAACAGTAAAACAGGTAAACAAATCAACACCTTGAACTATGACACTTCCCTTCATACTTTTGCAGAACAGAAGCAAAAAAATAAGAGTTTCACTTAACTGCAAAGCCCTAGTATATGATAAATGAATTATTGGTTCAGGGTTACAAATAAAGCAACATAATTCCACTGTACCCATTTCAACAAGATGCCTAGCTTCTTTACTGTTTTCGTCGTCATCTTTGATGACCTCCTCCTCTTCTTCCTCCTCCTCTTCCTCCATGTCACTGTCCAGGTAGCCTATCAGGAGCTCTGTGTCAGTCTCTATGTCATCCACAGCCAGGTAAAAGATGTTCTCTCCATCCTAAGAAACATCAACATCAACAGGCTTATTATTATTAGAGAAAATTTTTTGGAATGCAACAACTTTGTAGAACATCGCGATAACGATATAATTTGCGACAAATAAGACAAAAACCTGTACTCAGTTCTTTCTTTCTGCTGTTTTAAGTATTCTGCTCAATTACAGCAGATTGCCTGTTGAATTTTAAAATAACAAAATAAGTTCTTTCCAACATTATTTTATTAAACAAATTGAACATTGAACATAAAAAGCACCATTGAAAAAGGAATGACACTCACATTTGAAAGTGTAGTTTTCTACTGACACTCTCTTTCAACTAACTAAAAAATGCGATGTGTTGCAGAAACGTTTATTGCGCAGGTTGGCATCGCGGTAATGAATACAAAAACGATATGTGCAGTTACAGTGTAGTGATCACACAATAACAGCAATGCCACGGAGCCCTGGCAGAGCGGTACCAGACAGACCTGAGTAGAATGGAGCATTCCTGCTAAAATACAGCTCCGGTATAACCCTTTATGGTAATGCACACTGAGTTGAGACCGGCTGAAGGTTGAACTCATTACACCCAGACAACAGTCTGTTAAGCCTGATTGAGGCCGCAGGTCAAAAGCTCAAACCCTTAAAAATGTTGTCATTAACTTCCTTGTCCATAAAGGTCATGCAAATAAAATCAAACAGTCATTTTGTTTTAACTATGGGATTCTAAATATACATAAATAATGATTAAGAGGAAAGCTACACAATAAATGTCACTGTTGATGGAACACAGAGCTTTGACACACGTGATGACCTTTAAACGACCAATCGCTTTGGGCATCGGTGTATTAATGGCAGGAACTTGGCCCTAAGACCTGAAATGTCCCTCTCCTCTTCATTCCAACTCTATTCTTCTTCCACCATGAGATCTGTTTGATCTTTTGCACGGAAGTGCAAGAGGTGAAATTTAGTATGCAGTAGTAAGTTCACTGTCTCCCCATTGTTTCTCGTATTGCAATTTATTCAATATTCATGTACTCTTGCGTGTTAATCTGGAATATCTAAATCTACATCCACACTACATTTTCTTCTAACCCTTGTGTTGTCTTCCCGTCAACCATGAAAAGAAAATGTTTTGGTCACTTTTTTCAACATTATCGCTTTTTTCCGACATTTTTGTCCCTTTTTCAATGTGGTGGTGTTTTTTCCCAAAGTTTTTTGATATATTTATTTTTGACCAAAAAAAAAGAACTGAAAACGGGTTGAATCTGACCCAGGGACAACATGAGGGTTAAGAACAGCTATCTTGTGGCCAGGTTGGATCAGTGGTAGAGCAGTTGCACATGTACTGAGAGGTTTATGCCTCGATGCAGAGGTCAAATGTTTGAACCTGACCTGGGATGATTTCCTGCATGTCTTCCCCCCTTTCTCACCTAAAAATAAAGTCGGAAAATCCCAAAAAATAATCTCGCCTCACGTCGACGACGCTCCCCAGTCAGTCTTATCGGTTAGGTAGGATTATATACCTTTTTAGGAACAGTTCCACCTTGTCATCAGCCCGAACAAATAAATTCCTGGTCTTCCTTTAAGCCATTGTTCTTTCTCCAAAGTATTTTCTGTATTTTCAACCTATACATCCATGGTTTTCAACTGCAGAGTATTGCCAGACAATCTGCTTCCTGTTTACACCGGCACGCACATGCCCAGTGCATGCGAATGGTCATGTGATATCTGCAGTCAGACGTGTTAATATGGACGGAGAATAGTTCTACCACGGAGCTAAAACACCGACGGAGATCCTTTTTGTTTCAAAACGCCATTTGAAAATGAAAACGTGTTAGTGTGGATGTGGTCTCACAGAACAGAGACAATACAGTGCTTCCATTTTATCCTGCGCTAGTCAAACAAAGTGACTTTTCAGATGTTGCGCTGAAGGTTTTATTCAGGCTGAGAAGAGAGAGAGAGTCTGTACACTCATAAAACTTTATATATGAAAAACTCAAACTAAATTCCAATATTTATTACCTGTATAAGTAAAAGAATATCTCTCCTAGGAGTCTCTTAACAGACACATTTACAAAATTAAATCATTAGTGGACCCTGACAGATGTGTATTGTTTTCTAGTCTGTCTTTTTATGCTGGTCTGAGGGGAAATATACCTGTATGGCTGCCAAGTTCTTCTGCTCTTGTGAAGGCGCCTGATGGACAAACCGCAGCCAGTTGGCATAGCGTGGGTTACTAGCATCCAGAATATACAGCACATCTCCTTTACTGCCACGGACCTGGAAACAAAGAACAAGCACTGCATGAGTTGTCAGAAGTGAACAACTGATTCTTCCTCTCTTGTTATTTTCATGGTTTGTCTTCTGTGCATCAAAGTGCGTCGGCCTTACATATGGACACCTAATCATGTGCACAGGCTGGTACTTCCCAATGTGGCAGCAACAGATAAGTACATCACGGCTTTTATTTCACTGGTTACCAGCAACGGCTTCCCGGCAACATGAGATGTGAGTCACTTTAAATCAGTGGTAAGTTAATCTGCAAAGTGATTAAATGTTCTCTTTATCACAGAAACACTGAGAACATATTTGGACAGAAATGCAAGCAGCTGTCTTTCTTCCACAGCTGTCCCATGAAAAAGGATGTGATTTGTGCCTAACTGCAATATGAGCTGTTAATTACCACATTACATATTTAACACAGCTTTAACAGGTGTGAGGCTTGTGTCATCATGCTGTATGAACATCTTACTGTCTATAAGTAACAACATAAAGTCACTTTTTAGTTACTTCTGTCAAACAGCAAACGCACATTTGGTGCTCGAGACAACATTTTGCTTTTAACCACTCACACCTTTGAGTTCTGAAACCTTTGAATGTGTAAAAATACGAGAATGTACATGGTGTAAACATATGAGAATGGATGTGCATTCACCTCCCACATAAGCCTGGTGTCCGAGCTTTCATCCAGTTCACCAGGAAGCTTTTTCTCACCTGCAAAAGGGCCAAACTTTTCTCCCTTTAAAGCAAACACAGGGATCAATTTGTCAAACACGATGCCATTGTAAAACAGACATAAATTATTAGAAATCAAAACACTATAGTGGACTGTCCAAACCATAATTGTTGCACTGTGGGTAAATGTTAAATAGCCTAGTGTTTGATGTGACATGTGAGTCCATCCTTCACAACTGGACATTTTTAATCTTCCAGAAGTGTCAAAACTCCAGGGGGCGTGGTCATAATGTGTTCTTCGTGTTGCATTCACGTTCATCCTCAACCTGCTTCGCCGCAGTACCACAGATTTGAATAACAATAGCCTTCTGAGTGCGAACACATCTCTACTAATATATGAACCCATTCGCCCAATGACATATTTCACAACTCCACTTCTCTATACATCTGACAGCAAGGGGGAAATGTCTGCACTTTTACAAAATGACGTTAAAAGCTTAGAGCTTTAAGCTGAATGTAACATTAATGTATA
>NC_045741.1:23234566-23236420 GCF_008692095.1 Etheostoma spectabile | reverse complement strand
GCGCCTCCCGAGACAGTCGCGAGCCCCTTCCTTGTCGACATGACTACATTGTGTTGAGGTGAACGGGAGAAACAACTGGAGTTACTGTAGCTACGTGGCAGTCACGTCAGAGGAACCGTGGGTTTAGACTGAGACTCTGACAGAGACTTCAAGGAACACGGCGAACAGAAAAAAACTATCCACAACGCTTAGAATTCCGTTTTTAAAAGTAACATAAAACGTTTCCCGCGTGTACACTCGGTTACAAAGTTGCCCAGTCAGAAACAACAAACCTTTTTCACTCGCCTCGCCGTGTAAAGACCGATTCCATCCTGGACATTTGACGATTTCAGAGAAAATCTGTCTGGCACATACATACCCAACATTGTCACTACTCGGAAATGTTTCCTTCAGTGACAATTTGTTGGCTATTAGGAGTGTCAGCGGCAGTGAATACGCATTGTCAGTTTGACTTTAGAGCTCGTTTCTTCTTCGTGGAGCGGTCCAGGTTGAACTTCTGCTGCTCCTGCAGCAGGAAAGCAAAGCGGCGTCCTGATTGGTCCAAAGTTTGTAACCAGAAGCTACCTTTACCGTCGTGCAACACTCCAGCCTGTGTTTCCTCCAGGCTGCACTCCCAGCATGCCCGGGGTGAAAGCAGCACTGTACATACAGTAGTACTGCAGTTATACGCGTACATGTCCCCTGCATACTCTTATACACACGCTGCATCTTAGTAACTGTGTAACTAACATCGGGTAAAGTGTTATAAATGATATAAAAGCCTTCAACTGAGACTATTTCAAATCCTTTATTAATCTCACAACGGCTCACAGTTCACATTAACTGCTGAGATGTTGGATATGATTTTGTGACTGAATGTTACTGAGGGAAATATTTATATTGAGTTCGTCTAAAACCAATAATTATAACAACAATAACAAATAATGATCATTATGCCTGAATGATTTACTAATTGGTTTAAAATATGTAGAAATTAAAAATAGTTTTGTCACAAAGACTCTCCCTTAAGGGCCATGGAATAATTCACAGTAATAGGAAAATTATTAATCTGAGTATTTAGGAAAAGTTACTTTGACGAGTTATTCCTGTTGTTATACGTCGAATGAGAAAAAGCCTTCTGTAAACTTTCCATATGCAGCTCTGATGCCCTTTTTCTCAGTGCATTTGTTACAGAAAAAGAGGATGTAACAGTAGTTCTGATCCATTAATACCGACAGGTTATTACACCGTAAACTGTTGCAGAAGCCACAGTTCATTACCTTCACTAAACTGACAATGCAGGCATTATACATTAGAGTTGGGCGGTGTCCAAATGTTGATAGCGTCAAAGCTCCTCCCTATTTTACCGCGGTATCCGGTATTACTGTGACTAAAAATGATGAATGACAGTCATCAAACTGTTGGCGTGTGCCTCCACCATTTAGAAAATGAATACCAAAAACTGATACTGAAACACCATCATTTATCCTCATTCACCATTAGCCTCTATACCTCAGAACATTGTGATGGTTGTGTGTTTTGGCCTGCATTTATCTGTTCTATAATTCAATAACCACACAAGCAGTAGCCCAGTGGTCTGAGTGACCTTTTTCGGCTCATGGGGCCAGAAACCAGAACTTATTAACAACCTGAGGCCGCTGGGACAGATGCTTCTCCTTGTCTGAAGGAACCCAACATCCCAGGATAAAAAAACTTAAATCAGGAGTTATGATTATACCCACCTTTCCATGTCATGGTGACTGGTAACATTTTGATCATAAAATTGCCACCATCACATATTGCGTGTTATACAAGGTAAATTAGAGGTCAAATATCCATAACATAAGCCTTCTTACTAAACCTTTGCACTTCAAC
>NC_045741.1:23234418-23234553 GCF_008692095.1 Etheostoma spectabile | reverse complement strand
TGAAGTGCTCCAAGGAGTTATGATCATACATACCTTTCCATGTAATGGTGACTGGTAACATTTTGATTATATAATTGCTACTTTCACATATTGCGTGTTATACGAGGTAAATTGGAGGTCAAATATCCATAACAT
>NC_045741.1:23229435-23234408 GCF_008692095.1 Etheostoma spectabile | reverse complement strand
ACTAAACCTTTGCTTAATAACTCTAAAGTCAATGCATTATTTAAGTATTGCCATTTACAGATTACACAGAAATTGCCCCATTAGTCCTATTTCTACTGCATTTTTCCCCAAGAAGTAGAAGTGCTCCAACTTGCTCGAGTACCATTTGAAACATCTACCTGAGGTGTGTTCATGTATTTAAACTTACACAGTTAATCTATAAGGCCGAGAAAATGGAGCTCAAACTAGATCAGAGGGGAAGCTTGAAATTTTAAAATAAAAGTCCACAAAGTGAAACCAGATGACTCTTTTCTTTTTTCTTTTTTTCTTTCTTAGCTGACAAACCACTTAGTCCAAATGCTCAGCAGTGGATGTGGTTTCAACTCTACTGTAAAACGGGACTTATGGATATGCTTGTGTGAAAATGCTGAAACGATCAGGCGCCCAAGCAGACCTTTGCATTATGTTTTTGGGGTTTTTTCATCCCTACTCACCTGGATTTGTTGACTTTTGCCCTGAGCGGAGAGATTAGCATCATCTCTCATCCCTGACTCTTTGTGTATATTCTGTTTTTGAACACCTCTTTAGCAAATTAGGGTCTTCCCCCTTTAATCAGCGGTGTCGGCGTTATGTCGGTTCTCTTCGCTGTGTTTAGAGCTCGTGTTTATGCCAATGTTTTCCTGTTGTGCCGTGGCTCTACGCCACAACTGCTTTATGATTGGTCCAGATGACCAGCGTTGGTGAACAAACACCACAACGACCGAATCCCGACGTACATGTTTACCTCAGAGTCAGTGAGCGGCTGTGCTCCAGTGTCTTTGTCAAACTCAACAGATGTTGATGATGGTGGAAGACGTGTTCAGATCCTTTACTTAACCCTTGTGTTTTTTGTGCTTTTCCAATGTTTTTCTCGCTTTTTCTGATTTATTTGGCACTTTTTCCATGCTCTTGTCGCTTTAAAAAAAACCTGAGCTGGTTTAATAACAGGTTTTACATTTATTCTTGGAATTCATGGTCAACAAACCTCATTTATATCAGATTATACACACGTTTTTAGTTAAAATTGCAGAAATTATGAATTGTTTTTTCACTACTAGTTGAGATCAGAGGATGTTAAGTGGATCTCAGATGGGTAGACCGGATACAGTTTTGAAACCATGAAAAAAGAAAAAAAATTCAAATGCTATAAGATTAAATAAAACACCCAAAACATCCAATGAAAGAAATCATTTTTCTTGGAGAATGTTGTATGGAATCATCCATGTTATCTCTGGGCAATTTAGTTCAAATAAATCTATATTTCTGATATAAAACACATTGAAACGTGTCAGTTTGACCCAAGGACAACACAAGGGTTAAGAAAAAGTACTGATGATGATGATGATGATGATGATGATATTCTATTTACATGTCATGCCACACAGAATTACATGACACCACTACAAAATTAATTTCATCCACAGTTTCCGGTCCAATGTCCACACACAGCATACTCTACTCTGCACAAAATATGAACAAATAAAAACTAACAACTAAGATAAAACAAAGTACTAATACTGCATTGAAAATGTTACTTAAGTAGGTATATAAGTATCATCAGGAAAATGTACTTAAACTATTTTTCTGGGACAAAATTTCAAATTCAAAATGTTTTGCTCGTCTTTTTCAACATATTTGTTGCTTTTCCCCTGATGTGTTTGACACTTTCGTTCACAGTTTTTGTCACTTTTATCAATGTTTTTAATTTCACTTTTTATATTTATTTATTTTATGATATTTATTTTCTGCGTCTTTGATGTTTTGTGTTTTTTCCCCCCACGATTATGAAGCTTTTCTGACAGTTTTATAATTTTGTTTTTTTTAAATGCTACAAAATTGAATGAAACACCCAAATTTAATAAAAGTGTTTTTTTTTCATTTGGGAAGAGCGTTGCATGGAACACACACATTGTTTTTTTTAATTTGGTTACCAAATATAAAATGGTTCAAAACAGCAGGGTTAAAAGTAAAATAGAGGTCCTCAATGCAGACATATCCTCACATTTTAGAAACTGGAAACAATCCACATATTTCTGTCAATCAACTTAGTAATGGTCTAATCATCAGCTGTACTTGTAGGCCTGTATATTGTTGGGTAATTTAATTTATAATAAAAGAGCTTATTTTATTAACTACATATGTTTTCTGTGAAAATTTGTAAAGCAACTAAAGCTGTCAGATTAATGTCAGATCATTGTAGAGAATGTGGAGTACAATATTACTCTGAAATGTATTAAAAAGTGGCATCAAAAGAAAAGACATAAGTAGAACAAGTTTGTTAAATTTGTACTACAGTACATTTACTACTATGTAACTGTACTTTGTTACATTTGACCACAGCTCACCAGACTGCTGTTTTTAAAGGGTTTATGCTTCAAAATTGGGGTAACCCCCCCCCCAAACACACACACACACACACACCACCCCCACCCCCGAGATCACTATTATACTTGAGATGGTGTTCGTCAGTGGCCCGGGGTCATGTTCCAGGTGTATTTCAGAGAGTTAAGCCACGGGAGAGGGTTACAGGGAGACTTATCGGGTGACAGGCCTGATCACTGCACTGAGAGGGTCTTTGTGTGTGTCTGCCCCACCCATGTCCTCCTTGGTCCATTTCTGTCCCCCCCTGACCTCGCTGTCGGGGCCTTGGCCTGTCGGGGCAGGGCGATTAAATGTCATGACCCCTTTTTTTCCTCCGTGCCCTCTGAGGACCCTCCATCCCATTAACTTTCACTCAGCTTTCACTAAGATCCCAGGGTTATCCTCAGCAGCTCTGATCTCCCAACACCTGCACAAAAGACACGCAGAAACACACACAAAGAACTCTTCTGCTAATGCCCAGACCCCATTACAGGATGATAGCAAGCTGAAGATGATAATCCTGATTTGGCCATTTTAAGATTATGGAGAGACTGTGCTGGTCTGCACAGATAATTCACAATCTTTTGTGGTGTGTGTGTGTGGGGGGTTTAAGACATCTCAGTTGTGATTGAGAAGGGGATTAAGGGGAATTGGGGCATCACACACAAACCTGTAGTCTGACCTACTTATTAATGAAAGGGTTCCTGTGATCATAATCTGAAAAGGTCTGTGGTTAACTGTGTGATGAAACGATATGGTGGTCGTCTGGCCGACCAGAGCAAACATTTTACAACAGCCCCGAACACTTGTATTAGTTGAAAAATACTGCAAATACAGAAACAACGCCAAGTCAAAAACATGCAAATGCCAAAAACACATAAAAGATGCTGCACACCAGTCGACACAACGGAAGTTCTCCAGACCATCTGGATTTACAACATGACATGGCAGATCATATTGCAGAGAAATTACATTTATTGTTTGTTTTAAGTACGTGTGTTTAAGAACTTGACTTTCCTTCTCGCCTTTTTTAAACCAAAAAAAAAAAAAAAAAACAGTAAATATACATGAATAAAGTTCAAATCAAACACAAATAACTGCAAAATAAAGACATAACTATTTTACAAACTGTGGCCTAGGGACCAGATATAGGGCAATTTGAGTGGTTTTATACTACAGGTATGTGCAGCAACAGTGAAGACATCACTGCAAAATGTGGATTGACTTCAGCATAGAGTATTATGTTTATCTAACTATTAAGTCCGCCCCCCTAGAAGCAGGAGAGACGCTGCGGGAGTTAAAAAAGATAAAAACTGGCACTTGCATACTGTGTTTTTTTATTACTTTGTGTCATTTTTGTTTCCTATTTCATGTGTTTTTGGCGTTTGTGTGTTTTTTTACATTGCGTCGTTTCTGTACTTGCAGCACGTTGCTCTTAATGGAAGTGTTTTGGGCCATTGTAGCACAGTCCGCCATCATATGGACACGAGTCAAACAAGACAGCAACGCTACTCTGTAGCCGTTGTAGGCTACTTAGCTACAGTGGTGATTTGAGCTAAATGCTAACATCAGCATGCTAACATGCTGCCACTGACAATGCTAATATGCTGATGTTGCTGGTGCAATTTTAAAAATGTGCACCATATTAGTTTTGTGTGACAGCATACAAATACTAATTAGCGCTAAACAAAAAGTACAGCTGAGGCTGATGGCTATGTGATAGTTCTGAAGGTATTGGGTCATGAACCAAATGGAAATTCTGGCCTGATGATGGCATCAGACGAAAGGTTAAAGGATCAAAATGATTATGTGAATTATTTTATCATGATGGGGACATGGATGTTTGTACAAAATTGCATGGCAATCCATCTGATGTCACTCAAAACTATCGTGGTGGCAGAAGATGGAGAGTTGGAGCATCAAAGTCAGAAAGATTCATTCTCTGGGGACGGTGACTGTCAAACGCAATATCATGACAATCCAGCCAATAGTTGTGGAGATATTTCAGTCTGAATTCGAGGCTGACCGAACAACAGAATAACTTCTTAAAGCCATGTGGCTAGCATGGCTGGCAAACATAAAGTCTGCTCCCTACATAAAACACACATACTGTATAGACGACATCTCTTTGGCATTGGAGCACACTCATAACTAAGGTCTTAAAATCATTAAAATCATCACCAGCTCTTTCATTGTAAAGTCATTCTAGTCAATGCCGTGGGAGCACATGCCATAAAGGCTTTGTACCAAACGTCTTTCACCATTTGTGACTAATGCATGCATGTATGAGTGAAAGAAGCGTTCCATGAATGCTCTCATAGAGTGATGACAAAGCCTATACATGGACAAACCAGCAATACCAGACAATGATGCATTGAGGACTTAAAAAATCTGCTGTGATAAAGATTTCTTTTCAACTAAACAAAGAAAAAAAATCATAAATCCCGCAGGACGAAGACTTTGAACCAGAAAGTGCCCATGGAACTGAGCTGGACTGCCAGTTGAGTCTCTGAGGGCCAAAAACTACAAAAACCACATTTAGGACATGGCGAAGGAAAGGATTGCATTGAAATAAATACTTTCAGAGTTTCTTT
>NC_045741.1:23227510-23229425 GCF_008692095.1 Etheostoma spectabile | reverse complement strand
TTTTTTTAAGTAAATATTTTCACTGGAGGAAAACCTCAGTTTGGCAAACATACAAATGGTTCCATACAAGATTTTCCAAATGGATGTGTGCATTTTTCAGAAATCTCTCAAACCTGATACTGTAGATTGAAGGGCCAGACCACCTTTTGTTTCATGTTTCAAAAAACCCCCGCAGTCCTTCACCACAGCTCCCTATTTCAAGGCTGTCGCTGAATAGCCAGCAAACCATTTCCTGAAGCTCCGAGGTCACTGGATAAATGATGTTTTCATTTGACAACCCCGGGTCGCCACTAAAGGAGGGTCTTCAATGGAATCCTTTTGAAATTACAGTACTGATGAAGCGTGAGAAATTACAGGCACTTAGAAGTGATTTCATGAGTACAAGAGAGCAGTGGGACCACCCCTATGCAGCTCGGGCGAGAGGGAGCGACGGCAGTGAGTACACAAACACACAAACACACAAGGCTGATACATACACACACATAGACTCACACACAGGATCCTAATCCAGGAATCCTCAAATACATATCATGTGTAAAGGATAGTTCATATATCTGTGTATGATAATGACACTGGCTTTAGATTTAAAAATGCAGCCGGATTAAATGAAAATCCTGTTTAAGAGCCAGTCATTATTTCTTTCCCTACTTGAGTTATCCTAATGGAGATCGGCTGAGATGGGCTATGCCCGAGGGCCACTGGTCCCTCTCCACCCTTTCCTGGGAATGGGCTCTCGGTCAGAATGGGTTTGGAAGGAAGCCTCCGATTTCTCCCTGGCTCTCTGCTCAATCAGAACTATGTAGAGCTGGTCTGGACCTGAGCCTCAACAATGATCTATCCCCGGAGCCGCTGAAGTGGAATCATTTCCATCATGCTCTAGTCCTCATACTTTGCAGCCGGGGCTCCCTCTCTGTGTGTGCGTGTGAGATTTCAGTCATAATTTCATTTCACACTGTTTACTTTGGAGATTTCTAAGACAGTGGCACCAGTGTAAGGCTGAATCGTTTAATTTAACACTAGAGTAGTACCCACCCCATAGATGGCCTTCATTCAGTACTGAGCTCTTTACACACAACAACTGCTTTTCTCTGCCATAGGAGTTAGACTCAAAGCCCCCCCACTGTGTCCGTCTGTTTGCTGTCTGTCTCTGTTTGGATTCTGCTCGAGACTTTCTGTCCAAAAGTGTCACTCAGCTCTAAGTTGAGCAGCAAGTGCATTCACGAATGCACACAGATGCCAACTCCTAAAGCCCTTTGTAAAGGGATGCTGGTGGTGGGAGTTCTACTTAAAGAAATGACAACCGTTTCAAGTATTTAAAGCACATATGTGATATTATTTTCTGCAAAAGTTGGAGAAAGTTCTTCAATGAAAAGGACTGTGTTATGGTAATTAGGAATAGTTTGACATTTTGGGAAACACCCTTTCTTTCTTGCTAACAGTTAAGAGATTGGAATATTGATATCACATTTATATCTGTATGTTAAATATGGATTTACAGCCAGGAGACAGTTAGCTTAGCTTAGCACAAAAGAAACAGTCAGCTTGGTTTTGTCTAAAAAATCTGCCTAGCAGCACCTCCAAAGCTCAATTATTACCAAAAACTTGATAAACCAAAGCATTAAAACAACAAGAGGCCATCTTGTGATGGGATCACACCAGTTGCAACGCCACATTAGGCCAAGGCGGTAAAGCGAAAACCCATCTTGGAATATGGCCTTTATTATGATTTTAACTATACACCTGTATAGTTTTGTGACTGCATCTTGCACGGTTGTGACGCTATCACTGTGACAAACTCTGTCCGCAGACAGAAACACAAAGAAAAGTATTCATAACACCTCTTTGGTTGTTCCCACTACAGAAGATCGCTCCAGGATGTTTTACCAGGATGACACACACACACACACACACACAC
>NC_045741.1:23217189-23227500 GCF_008692095.1 Etheostoma spectabile | reverse complement strand
ACACACACACACACACACACACACAGACTGACAAGGTTGGAAAAAAAACAGTCTTTAAGATAAGATATAACATGTTATTAAATGAGTTTAGAGTGCTATTTTTCTACTTTTCTTTAAGCTTTAGACAGAGCCAGGCTAGCTGTTTCCACCTGTTTCCGGTCTTTGTGCTAAGCTAAGCTAATTAACTCCTAGCATAACCTACAGATATACAGTATATGGTGCCGGTCTTCCAATCTCACACTCAGCAAGAAAACGTGAGAACATATTTCTCAAAAGGTTGAACTGTGTTTTTAATGATGACATATTTCATGAGCCACAATTTTGATTAGCTGGCAGTATCACTGGTCCTCCACACTTATGGTAACCACGTTAAAAAAACATGTTGCAGCTCCCCAAATGCTTACATATTCGATTAATCTATAAACACATCTAGCAAAAGGTGTATTTTATAATCTCTGTGAAACCAAAACGTGTTGATTTTACCCTTCAGTTTTTGTACGTTTCAAAAGAACAATAGACCGTAACATGATGCTGGTAGGCAGAATGGTCACCAGCCCGGCTAGCTGCCCCCCCCCCCATCTTTTCAGTCTTTATGAGCTAAGCTGTAGGCTGTAGCTTCTTATGTACGTACAATGAGCAAATATCCCCTTTAAAGATCTCGGATCTTCTGAGACTAGACTGTATATGCCTTTTCAATATACAGGTCTTATATTATGCAAAATGTATCAAATGTATAAATCTCTAACTCTGATTTTCTGACATTAATTAGTCAACCACAGTCTCAGTTTAATTAGCTTGACAGCTCAGATCAGTCTGAATCCAGTCGGCAAGTGGAACTATCCAAACCAGGAATCAGAGCCTGGTTGTTCGTGCCCTGCTGTGATTACCCCACCACTTACCCGAGCACTACATGCCTGTTTCCACTCCTTACCCTGCTCCATGTACACATGTGTATACAAAAGTCATACATCAAAGCCCTGCGCTCATTACCACACAGAAGATAAATATGGACAGCCCTGCAGATGGTTAGCTCTCGGATAGAGGTTTCTCTGTATATGTATGTTTGCCTGAGTGTTTGTGAAGAGATCTCCTCAAGCATGCTGGAAAAAAAGAAGTGTCTGTGCTTTTTTTTCTCCATCTTGGACCTCTTGAGTTGACCAGAGCGCAGGAGATTCTTTGAAGACGCCAAGGACGTCACACAGCAGATCTTATTCACACATGCAGGATAACATTTGAGCAGGGCTGGCCAACTTTATTAGTGGCGGTTTACACGGATATCCATGACACTTCCACAGCTCTCTGGAAGCTCCTCCACATTATTCCAGGGCAACGACAGGTTAATGGAAGCCAGGTGGAGCCTCCCTGCATTGCCTCTGACCAGGAGTGCATGATTGACAGTGAGCTGTGGCGATGAATCGGAGTGCAGCTACCCAGATTCAGGGTCGGGATGGAAACACGGCAATTCAAGAGCAACAGCTGCTTTTCTTGGCCACAACAGAGAAAGCATTTCCATTCACCTGAGACTACTGTTAATTGGAACGTGTAGATATGTTCACTGATGTGTGTCTGGCTTTTCTCTTTGCTTATTTGTGGTTAACTATGTCTAACGATTAAATAGTATTGCAAGTCACCCAATTCTACCAGTTTTTTTTAAGTGTGTGCACTTAAATGAGGGGAGGGGAACAGTAAGATTGCTTTAGAGATGGTGGCCTGTTTAGTATCACCACTTTGTTAAATTCTTTTTTGAAAAAGTGCAAAAATCTGCTATTTTTGATTGGTGAATTATTTTTGCTTTTTGCTTTAAAGCAAGTCTAGGTAACGTTTATAAAAAGAAATAATTCATTTATCCTCATACAAATGAAAAGCTCAATTCTTAAGCCATAAAACACATCATTACTCACTTTATAACAATCAGGGGTTTTACTGTAGTGTCACTACCTGATGTGAGACGAGCCTCCAAGATGCTAACGAGAGACTTCTGTAACATCTGAAGTAGCCTGCAAGATGCTAACGAGAGACTTCTGTAACATCTGAAGTAGCTTCCAAGATGCTAACGAGAGACTTCTGTAACATCTGAAGTAGCTTCCAAGATGCTAACGAGAGACTTCTGTAACATCTGAAGTAGCCTGCAAGATGCTAACGAGAGACTTCTGTAACATCTGAAGTAGCCTCCAAGATGCTAACGAGAGACTTCTGTAACATCTGAAGTAGCCTCCAAGATGCTAACGAGAGACTTCTGTAACGTCAACACAGTAAAAATGGACCTATTTAACAAAGTTGGTTCACTTCTAGCTTAGCTACAAGTTAGCATCAAACACAACAAAGGCTGTCAGTTGAATGGTGTTTTGAGCTAACGTTAGCACTCAAACAACTATAGATAGCGACGTTTCTGAAATGATTTCCATCTTCTGTTATTGTTTGTTATGAGAAAAGTTTATTATTCCATGGATTTCACAAATTTCAGTATGACACGTTACGCCGTAAACCGTTTAAATCTGAGCATGCGCGACTCACATCAGGCAGCGACACTAGTCTTACTTGGTCTGCTAAGAACAGAAGCTCATGGTTGCTAATGTTAGCAAACTTAAAATCGATACGGCTGTGTAGCAATATCCATGATATTGACTAAATTATATAACATTGACTAAATCCGTGATATGACTAAATTGGTTTACTGACTTTATTACTCCTAAATTAACATAAAATACCACTTACTTAGAAAACTCAACATGAAGTATTTTCTAAATGTTTCTCTTTGACATGCTAGCATAGCGTGGCAGTAGCACACGTAATGAAATATTACATAATCAGCAAGCTGACTCAGTAATGTCAGTTACAGATTGAAATTCATTGAAAGTTTGCTTGCATAAAGTTTGCTAACATTACCTACTCATAAGCTGTTCAGTCAGAACCAGACCAAGTAACAATGTAACAGTAATCAAGTGAGCAATGGTGCGTTTATTGCTTTAATTTTATAAATTAAAGGGATCATATATTATATATCCTCTCTCAAAAGTTAAATAGGGTGACTTTAAAAAATATCAAAATGATTTGTTAAATTTGACACCAATTATATCAATAAATCAACCTGTTCTTACATAATTTCACATATGAAATGCAAATTTCCTAATTGACAACGTCCTGTGTGGCCAGTAAATGAGTGTAGAGAGAAGCAACAGCATATAAATTGTAATTCTTTTATATATAAAAAACAACCTCAAAGACTACAAGGGGACCATGTAAAACAGGGCCTGGGCAAAAACTTTCAGCTTACATTTCTGCTCTGACTTTCTTGTGTGAGAGCAGTTCTAGGTAGACTTTTTTTTTCTCAAAAATTCCTTAACATAAAACATGAATAGTTCTCCACAGAGACAAACAAATGTACTGTACTTGTCAGCTATATACTAAGATGTACTGATGTATTATTGTATCTATGAGAATGCCCGTCAATGAGACGCTGATTTGATTGCAAACTAGTTATTATATTTTTAGTAGGGCTTGGGCAACACTTGTCTCTTGAAAGTTATTTCCAGAAAATATTTCCCCCTCCGTCTGACTTTTGTGGTCACAAATCATTTTTGGGATCAAGTCATCATTTGGAATTACTCTGGGTATCAAGTTGTGCTTATGAAACCCTGATTTAGATGTCTGCGTCTTAACACAATGCGCAGTGTGCTCTTTCAACTCGGAGACATGACTGTGATGTTAACTGCTTGGCAAAAGAACATGACACCCAGGGTGACAGAGGGATTACTTGTTCTATATTTAGTGTTTATGTACATGAATATTGGCAGGACAACTCTGTACATGTGACACACACAGCGATACAGTGATAACAACACAGATCTCCAGCACACAACACATTTACAAGATGGGCTCTAGAGCAAACACTGACTGGGATACATAAGGGAATGTCTGAACTACGACAACTTCCTCGTAAAACTGGAATCTCCTCGTAACAGTTATTATTGTCATCAATAAAAAGAGACAATCACAAAGAGAGACCAACAATTTAAAATAATTTAAATTCCTCCTAAAACATGTAGTGAATATGCAGCGAGAGATCTATACAATGCGGGCAGCTACTGTATCTCCTCCAGTCAACGTGATGTGAAACTAAAGTAATGCACAAATATGATGGACAAAAGCAAATGTCATGCAGCAACAAAGAAACATACAAGATGAAATATGATCTTCTTTGAAGTTCTGCCGCCCCAGTGGCAACATCATGTCAAGACGAAAAGCTTCGTATCAAAGCACCTCACGCTATGGGCCACCCAGGGGTGCCGCAATGAAATGTAAACATAAATATACAAGTTGATATCTCTCTCTCCAGAAACAGTTCAGTCACTGCCACAGGCCCATCCGCTGTGTGAGTAGTCAGTCTGTATACACTCCTTAGTAGAATATCACTTAGAGTTAAATAAACTTATTTAATATATATATTTATAATAGATTTATTCTTTGCAGAGTCATTTAGCAGTATTTCCTTGTTTTCACAAGTTTGCTCTGGTATTTCACTGAGTGACCACTGTGTCCCACAACGTAAACGTCCAGCAGGTAGGTCTTGCCTGGCTCCAGACCTGTGATGGTCTCTGTAGTCACAGCTTTCTGCAGGTTCGGGCTGTGGAAGTACTTGCACAGGACCTTTTCTGACTTCCTGCGGGTCTCTGGCCCGGCGCATTGGTTCTGCTCCCGGCGGCGCTGCTCCTCGCCATAATTGTCAGACACCTCCTTGCGGTAAATGCAGTATTTGTTGCGGTCTTGCGTGCCCAGCCAGGCCACAGTGGCGGAGGAGCAGGTGCGAAGCTTGTCAAAGGCCTTGATGCGCGTATCCTCCGGAAGCGACGGGAAGGGCTGCTTGCTGCTGGGTCGTGTGGTGGCTAGCACTTTCAAAGTGGAGGCCCCTTTTCTGCTGCCCCTCAAACGGATCAGGTACTTGGCTTTTGGCTTTCCCCGCAGCTGGAACTGCCGTACCCCCTCCACGTTCTGGGAGAGCAGCAACTTTCCGTCGCGCCTCACTTGCACCTGCACAGCGTCCAGACACGTGTGCACAAACAGAGTGACCCTCTGATGGGAAGACACGGGAGCGAAGCGCAGGAACTTGCTGCCCTTTCTCTTGATGAAAACATCCGATACTTTGCCGTCCTTCAGCTCCACTGTCTTCTGGCGAGCTTCCTCTTTTGTGCGGGCGAATGTTCCCACGTATGCCGTGCTGGTGTTGGTTGCAGAATTCACAGCGAACACGTCAAAGTAATACTGCGTGTCTGGTTTCAGGTCTGACACAGTGAAAATGTTTTTATTGCCTATACACACCTTCTGAATGTCTGATGTTTTGGGCTTGGCTGTGTACGCCCGTGAGATCTTGTTACTTGTGAGGCCTCGGTCCTTGCCAAAACCATTGTCAGAGGGCACAAAGCCAAAGTGGGCAAAGTCAAACGGGCTAAAGTCTCTGCCAGGCTTCGGAGCCAGCATGAAGGCATCATCAACGCTCATCTTAGCTTCAGCAGCACACATGCTCTTGAAATTATGCTCCTTGTTGATCACTAGACAATACTGGACAGGCTGGCCCATCAGAAAGCCCGTTGGCGTTGGCTTCCAGGCCAGGGTGACAGTGGTACGGCCCTGTGCGGTCACATCCACACGCGGGTCATAGGGCAGCTCCGGGTAGGGCTGATCAGACTCTGGAGTTGTGGTGGCGTACACCTTGAAGTTGCTGTCTTTCTCTGTGGACAACAGCTCCAGCTGGTAGAGGCCAGAGGGTGTGCTGGTGGCCACATAGGCCTCTACATCATTGCCCTTGTAGGTGAAGAGCTCCGTCCCGTCGTCGACGGTCACCTGCTGTTTCTGCTGGTCCAGAGGTTCAGGCTCTCCTGGAAAACAAACAGGCGCAATGTGAGCTCTTTGTTTGACACTGTACCCAATCTGTAGCCGTGACCTTAACAATATTGTCTTCCATTTCATTTTTGACTGTGCTGAAAAAACAATTTCCACACATGCTAAAAATGTTTCATATGTTGATGCTGTGAGGTCACGATAACGCTCTACAGCAAGCCTCGCGGACGATTAGCCCCTCACATGGCAGCCATGTTTTCACTCCAAATATCCCTCAAAGATCACAGGCCGGCATTCACTGGGCCTTTCCGGGGAAGCTGTGCTACAAGAGGCGCCTTGTAGCTTCTACGTGAGAGAGACAGCCCAAGCATAATATTATGTTTGTCAACCAGAGAGTGTGCTCAGTGGTGTACTAAAAATTAATGCTCAAAGATCTACTCCCACTAGAGACATTTAGCAACAACAAAAAAGAGCTGCAAAGGCGGAATAAAGTTCACTGGTTCAACGATTGGCCTAACACATCTTGTTTAGTCAGTCAACACACGTAGAACCAATAGTACTAAGAGTGTTGGGTCCAAGTTTGACATTATTTTTCTACTTAGAGATGAATTCTTTTCTCTTGAGGCAAAGTGCGTGTCTTCAACAACCCAATAAATCATTTAGTAGGATTTTGACATGACAAGAGCACAGACACACACGCAGGTGCTCATGTATTGATATTCAAATATATGCTCACATCACACATCTACGCTTTAAACCGCCGCTTTGGTCATCTGGCAAGATCTCAATGTGTTGAAAGGACACCCTCCAGATGGAGAAAGTTTTAATGTGAGGGAGAGAAGGAAAAAAAGACAGAGAGAAGGAAGGAAAAAAGAAAGGAAGACAGACAGACAAGCAGAGTGCGGCAGAATTTACCTTAAGAAGACTAAGTAAAGGGATGCAATGGCTTTGATTCAGTACGTTGACTAGAGTGGAACCCTTCTCTGAAATTATAGACGTCAGCTTGGGTCGAGTCAGACAGACATCATAAGTGGTCGGACTAGACACTACGACTGTGACTTAATTAAAACCCACCAAAACACAAAGCCTAACATCACTGCGTGGGTTAATTGTGTGTGGAGGATAGTGATATTTCCACATAACGTGTCATTAACCTCTTCCACTGCTGCTTGATGTCAATTATACCTGATCCTTCTCCACTGGCCTCTTCTGGCAGCTCCTGCAGAATGAGTTTCCACTCCAGAGGAGCATCGCAAGGTGTCACGGTCACAGACAGGGGTGTGTTGTCTTCTTCCACCACAAAGTAGTACCTGTGAAAATAGCAGGTTAAAGGGGCCGACACTGACAGTGCTTCATCACATTTAGACGTTCTCCAAAATAATGTGCGAGAAGATGCACACGCAGACAGTTGGAAACTGTAGTACACAGCAATATTACTGTACCACTGACCTTTGTCTGTCTCGGTCTGAGCGGACAGACACTCAATTACATGAACACAACTTTCTCATTTATTATTTAGATTTTGCATCTACATAATAGATCATGTTACAGAGCAACATCTGATGTTTCCTATCTATTTACAGTAAGTGGCCATCAGCAGGTTTAATGTATTCCTTTGGGATTGTTATGGCTCAGTCAGCAGCGGAAGGGGGAATCGGCTCTCATTACAACATGTTGACAGTTTTAATTACCGGGGGTTATCTATTTCATTCAGTCGTGGTTTGTCTGAGCAGCTCTTACCTTTTGGGTGTGTCCCTGAACAGGTAGCCACTGATCTCCGCTCCATCCGGGATGACCGAGGAGTCGTGGAACAGCGACTTGTCTCTGATCTGCATCTGGAAGAGCCCTTCGTCTCTCGTGGGCAGCTTCTGGGCCCAGGCTCCCAGTCCCAACAGAGTCAGCAGCATCACACTCCAACCTCTGCACTGCCTCATTCTGAAAGACACAAACCAACACTTCAATTTCATTTACAGGATACAGAACATTCTGGAAACAGAGGCATGGTGTTGTATCATAGTGATGTTTGATTTTAAAGAAATTGTTCCGCTTTTTTTTTCTTCTGCGAGTTAGATGAGTAAATCGATACCTCTCTCGTGTCTGTACAGTAAATATTAAGCTACAGCAACACTTAGCTTAGCTTAGCTTAGCATAAAGCCTTGAAAGAAGAGGAAACAGCTAACCTGGGTCTGTATGAAGGTAAAAAAGATGGGGGAGTTTTTGGCTACAGGGAGAAAACACTATTTTCAGTCAAAATATATCCTAGTACATAACAAACTGGTCATTTCTACATTAAACAAAGAAGATATGACATGTCCATTTGTGAGTTTTAGAGGTGCTGGTAGCAGTTGTTTTTTTTAACCTTTGGACATAGCACGGCTAGCTGTTTCCCCTTGCTTCCAGTGTTCCATTATGCTAGGCTAAGCTAAGCTACTCCTGTAGCAAGCTTAATATTTAATGTGGAAATTTAAGAGTGGTATCACTCTTCTCATCTAACTCCTGGAAAGAAAACAAGTGCGCTTCCAAAAATATAAAACATTTCCTTTACAGTAAAACTAAACATAACTTAATGAAACAGGAGAAAAAAACTGGTAGGCAGATTTTGTTACTTTTGGACAGAGCCAGGCTAGCTGTTAGCATTTGCATTCCTTAAGCTATGTTAGGATAAGCTAATATTTAGCATACAGACATGAGAGTGGTATCCAACTATCTTATCATGTATCAAGAACGTAAATAAGCATATTTAAGAAAAATGTCCAACTATTTTTTTAGTTACATTAACAATCAATTATCGTGGCTCATATCAGTTACCAAAATGGCTATTACCATGGAAGTTCTAAATGGCTTTTTTGCCTCCTTTTTCTTCCCTTTCAGTCTGGCATTAGTTTAAAACAGAAAGAACAGTTCTTAGTGAGTTCTATTTGGCAACACTGAGCTTTGGCAACAGACAAAACAATGTTGCTATATGGTTCTGATTTAATTTGGTTCCACAACAAATTTAATTTGGTGTAAAAATGTGTTGTTCGCCTTATTTTCCTCTGAGATTTAACCTTAATTAACATTTTGCATTAAAACTGGGTGACAGCACGAACATCGAGTGGATCTATGAGACCAAAAGTAAAGGGGTAAAGGGAGAGGGAATGAGTGTTCATGGCAACACAGCGGAAGGGAGGGATTAGATTTAAATACAGACGTGTGAAGGAAAAGACATGGCTAGAAACTTCAGGGGACCGCGCTATTACATAAAGCGCTTAATATATAAATCCCTAAATCCATGCCATTTAAGTTTTATTGATGCTAATATAAAAATGTTCAGTGGTGCAGTCCACAGATGGAGCGGTGGCTCGGCCCAGGGTGCAGCTGACCGTGGCTGAGAGCCTCTCACGTATCCCCTGTCTATTGATTTTGCCTCATTGATTGCAGCTGATGGGAATGCCAAATCCCTGGTGATTTAATCAGTGTAATGATGGCAGATTAGCCAGATACTTTACTTCCATTTACTGCAAGCGAGATGGTGTCCTTTTAATGACCCCTCTCCCTCCCTCCCCCCTTTCTCAGCTCAACCTCACTTTTCTGTCTCTTCCCCTTGATCACAGTTTTTTCCAATAACTAATCTCTTTCTCTTTCACACTTGTAAACACATACAGTACAGCCATCTTTTCTCCTCGCCATTTCCTCCCTAAACAAGAGGCGGAAAAAGTAGGCCATAACCTGAAGCCTGGTCATTTCTGCATTATCGTCCTTTATAAACACAAGCAGAGGGAAAAAGCCCTTTGACAGCTCCTGTCAGTGTCTCCGTGTCGGGTGTTGTCTGAGCGCAGCCTCCCGTCAGAGCGCCCAACTTCAGAGAGCAAAAGGAAAGCCGCCTAAGTGGTACTTTGAGGTTTGACTCACACAGAGAGTGGAGATCCTTATCGCCTCAGCTCGTCTCATTCCACTTCAGAAGTGTGTCACTTGGAACAAAGACATGTCTATTAATACTCAAGACAGCGCTGAGGTGGTATGTACATAGCTGCTCAGAGCTGTCTTTCATTCCAACATCCCCGAACACCACACAGACACAGCGAGGGCCTCATCCCCGGCACCCTCTGCCCACCACACTGATCTCATTACACATAATGTCTGCTATCACTCATACAGTAAGGGTTTTATCACCACTGTCATTGGCACATTTGATGTGTTCCTTCAATGTGTTCCCCACATGTGACACTTCTGAATTTAACCCTTTGACTGAACCTTTTACTTTTCCCACATGTGATGAACCACTCCGTCTGTATTCGCAGTTTGTATTGCTGAGAGATGACATCTGAATATTAGAGCAGCGGGGGGTGGGTCACTGCGGTAGCATGGACCAGCGCAGAGTCAGCAAGGTCACACACAGGCTGCGTTGGAGCTGCTTTTACATGCGGGCCTGCACCCTTCTCATGCCACAGAGTTCCCTTACCAAAATAACACCCCCCCCCCAAAAAAACCCTGCAT
>NC_045741.1:23205141-23217179 GCF_008692095.1 Etheostoma spectabile | reverse complement strand
TAAAGTCTAATGTTTAATTACAACGAGGAAGAATGTATGATCACAATTTGAGGAAGGGATAATTTTAAGGCAAGGTCAGCCGCAATCGTGTCAACTTTGTTTTGCTGTTGCTTTTTATGTGTTTTTTTTTATATACATTTATGGTTTTTGTTTCACTTTGGGTGGAATTTGCTAAGCATTGTGGGTGGAAAACATCCTTCCATCCATTCTAATTGCCAAGCTGTAGAATGTGTGTTACAGCATTAAAAGGACAAATGCACAGTTTGCAATAGTTTCACCAACAGAGGAAATGGTGAGGATCTTTTTTTCCCGTGGCCGTCTTTGACACATCCACAGTTTCAATTCTCACACAGAAAAAAAAACAAGAAAATGGACCACTCCCTCTTCTTTCCTTTGTGATTTGAGGAATGGTATCCCTTCATGTAAAATTACTTTCATAACCACTTTGACCCTGCTCTAATTTAGGGTCATTACAAGCAAATTGTGTACAAAGCCAAAACAAAATGTTCACACTTGGTCTTTACATCGCCCAGATGGGCCCAATATTTCCAGGGACATCAATCAACTGCAAGATCCTTCACAATCTACTCATGATTAAAGCAACGACAAAAACTGCAACATGCAACAATTCAGCCACAACTGTCCTCCACCTGATCAACTCCCACTGATTTTCAGCACACTATTTTCATTTATGAAGGTGGAGCAGAACACATGCATGCATCCCAGCCCTGTCTTGTGTGTGTGTGCGTGCGTGCGTGCGTGTGTGTGTGTGTGTGTGTGTGTGTGTGTGTGTGTGTGTGTGTGTGTGCATGCTTGTGCATGTGTGAACCAAACTGCCCCTGACCTCCCCTTTCTCCCCTCATTTCTTCTTCTCTTAACTGGTCTCTCTCTCTGTGTCTTTCTCTCTCTCTCTCCCCTTTCCTCCAGCTCCTTGTCAAGAAGGATAAGCCTACTGCCTGCTGCCACATGGAGCTCATTAACCGAACGGGAGGGAATAAAAGACAGTTTAATTTCAACACAAATAAAGAGACATTTCGGATTCCACCCAACAAGACGCCTGGCAGGGCTCGCAGGACCTGAAACCTCTCTGTGTTTTCGTTAAGGAAATCTGAAGACAGATTTATGGAGTGGAGTCCTCGGTAGCGAGCTCCATCACTGCTGTCATTTCAGGGCCAATGTGGGGATTGCAGTGAGAGGATTTTACGTGTGTGTGTTTGTGGGGGGGGGGGGGGCTAGGAGCCTTGGATGGAACCACACAGGACCTGGACCTGTGCTATAGGAAGGCCAAACCAAAGCAGGTCTGGTGCTTTTGGACAGCTAAACAGCTCATTAATGGATTGGTAGAGACTGTGGTAAAGGCTCCGATCCAAGAATTTAGATGTGTGTGTGTGTGTGTGTGTGTGTGTGTGTGGTGTGTGTGTGTGTGTGTGTGTGTGTGTGTGTGTGCAATCAAACCATCACATTCCTCCGCTCCACTCTGTGTATAAGTCTAAGTCATCACTCGGGACCCGTCTCCTCGCCATCCACAACATCACTCACAGTTTGATGTTCTGAACCATCACATCATCAGAACCACGAAAGCAGGCACAATAAAAGCATGATGGAAAAGAAGAGCCCAGTTTCCTTTCCTTTCCTTCTGCCACCTCCCTCCCCTCTCCTCCTGCTTCTTTATAGTCCATATCTGGAGCTTGCATTTAGCACTGCATCCTGGAATGTCTCTGTGAAGAGGGTCAGGTCGCAGGGCCCGCTTTCTGCCTCCAAAAGCATTCAGATAGAATTGAGGGGTGGGGGGGGGGGTGGTGGTGGCGGCTCTGACTGATGTGCTGGCATTGTGGCTGCAAGGGTGATTAAAGATTACAAGAGAAAATGCCCCATGGGAAAGTCATCCACCCACTGCCCATCATCCAGGGCCCATACACCCACACCCACACCCACACCCACACACACACACACACACACACACACACGGGCCCAGCTGCGTCGTGGGAAATGAGTCAATCATGATCCGTTATGTTGTGCTTGGGGAAGCACAGAAAGCCTGTTCAGCAGCTATGTGTGAGCCGCCCTGCCTCTTGCTTGTGTCCATCTGAGGGAGCATAATGAGGGGCTTTGCGAAATGAATGTGCTCGGGGACTGGTAGTAGGGGAGTGTGGATATGATGAATAATTTAACAAGGAAATAGGAAAAACTTGAGACCTTAATCTTCCACCAGTGGCTGTTTGGATGTGTGGCAGTCAGAGACTGTATCTACACACCTCAGCCTGTCACTTCTCTGGACGCAAACGGCTCCAGCAACACTGGCGGAATTCTTTCAGCCGGAGAGTTTTCATATGCAAATCACGGTTTAGTTACGGTATGCGACGCAGACCTTCCCATTTTAAGACTTTTTTTTGTTCATGATTCATTCTCCTGAGAAAGTAGAAGGGAGGCAGTGTGGCTTCACCCTGCTACTAAATACAGTTATTCAAATCCCCTCTCCGGGTATGTCTCTCATTAAACACCGACTGAGAGGACAAACACGGCTCACATGGACCGGATGAGGAAAAACATTTCCCAACATGAGATTAACTGTCATTAATCTGCCTTCAGAAACCACTGGAAGCGTTGGGAACCAATTTTAATTTCAATTATATGACAAATGCTCCACATTAAGCGCACCAGTCATGTCCGTGTGGGTCTTACAGGTGCGTAAAAGCACCAAATGCGATGTGATGAAACGTCTACAACAAATGTGGATCCGTATCGCACTGTGCAGTGTTTTTTACACTTTAAGAGAGAGAAAAGCGCGCAGGCTGTTAGCACTACTGCGCGTAATGATAAATGGCCTTGTCGGGTGCTGTCTGTGTCACCCCTGGGAGCATGGGAACCATTGGGAGACGTTAAAGAAAGAGGATTTTTCTAAAGTTCATCAGTTTGACAGTCGTCAGCGCCGTGTCGTGCGCTCTGTTACACAGCCCGAACCAAAACAAGCCAAGATTTATTTAATTTGTTTAAAAAAGAAAAAGAAAAAAAAAACAGCATGCGAGCTCAGGCTTGATTGAACTGTGTTTGAAACTTTTAACTTCCCGGAGTTGTAAACCGCAAAACCTCTTCCCCTCTCTTTCTTTCTCTCTCTCTCTCTCTCTCTCTCTCTCTCTGGCTGGCGTTTCAAAGGCACCACTTTACTCGGGGAGTCCGGCTCTGAATTTATACAGAGCTTTCATGCACATTAGAACCATAGAAAAAGTTGAACAACAGAAGAGTAAGTTTTTTTTTTTTCCTCATTTAATAATTTCCCCCAGAAGCTGAAACATGCGTAAAAAAACCCCAATCTTTCTTACCTTTCCGAATATGAAACGCCGAAGTTGTCTGACGGATGGCGCTTCTTGCTCTCAAAGCCACTCTGATATCACCAAAATTTAAAAAAAAAAGTGCTTTACAACTAAAGCGATTCAAAAGAAAAATCAAAACCCAAGTTGTCCTCAGCAGTGTCCAGTAGTTCCCTCAGTTTGCACTTCTATTGTTGGTGCCTATCAATCGGATTAGGCGACTGCTCTGGTGCGTGTTTGCAGTTTTCTTGCGGATTTAACGGGTCTCTAGTGGGCAGGAGTGTATATGTGTGTATATGTGTGTGTGTGTGTGTGAGTGAGTGAGTGTGTGTGAGTGGGTATCCTGAGTGCTGGCAGTGCGTCCCTCCCCTGCCGCGTTGCTGCTATTGAAACCTCTCCACTGGATTGGAAGCAAAACTGGTGCGATCTTCTTCCCTGCGCTCTCTGCAGGAGACTCCAAGACACAGAACCAGCCCCACACGATAAAAAAAAAATATATACATATATATAATACTGGGAGCAGACAGACTCACTGGCTGGCCCTTAGACTCCAACCACACACTGCACAAGAACAAATCTGGCACACACAGCACCTGAATTCATAGTTTATCATCTCAAAGTCAGATAACTTGACTTTAAATCCCAGTAGGAGCACAGTGTTGCTGATAAAAACAGTCATGTCACCAGGGCACACATCTAAAGGCAGCGGGGTTTCCAGCTTCTTACATTTTTTATTTCCTAGCTGTTTACTCCATGGAAATTATTACTTTGGGCAGTAGCGCCTCGTAGTCACGCACGCCCCGGGGCTGTGGTGTGCAGGCAAGTTTTATCATGGGCCCTGATACCTGGGCGTGCACAACACGATCATACTGCACTTCCTCTGTGATGCAACTTTTGATAATAGCGACACAACTTTTTGCCAAGTCAAGTAGAATTGTGACACACACAAAGAAGCACCCACACACCCACACACACACACCTTCACTAACGCTGATCAGCTGGGGAAATTCCCGGTGAGACGTTAAAGTTGTTGTCTTTTTCCTGGGTTAAAGCAAATATTTATCCAAGATAACGGCCATTGACTGTCTCGTAACTGAATTGCCCCACGTTTATGGCTTGATGGGGGGTCCATGAATGTCTGACGAGCAGGCAATCTAAATTTAGAGGATGCTGCCGTTTCCTGCTGTTTCCTCCCCACGAGGACCGTCTTTCATGTCATGGAGCTGCAGATGTTTACGCATGGACGGCTGCAGGACAAACGACATCCATCTAAACCTGCAAGTTCAATTTAGCACAGGTGAAAAGTTAGATTTGGTCATTCATTATCAGTTGTAGGAGATTTTTTTTTTGGGACAGCAGGCCCCTGGGAGAGAGAAGCTGCGCAAAGGGTTGGTGCAACAGCGCCATCTAGCGGCCACTGCAGCATTGCCCCAGAGAACAGAGTGCAGTGTTCAAGGGGAAGATTGGACTAGTTATTTCTGCATACATGTTTAATAACTCAGAAAAGTGACACTTAAGACTCAAATGACTGCACAGAATGCTGTTGTTTCAAGAAGGTTGGAAACAGAACTACATCTTTCCATCATCAGTTAGATCACACATCAGTTTATAACATTGACCTACGATTTTTTATGTTTTCTCTCGGAATTACTACATTACTATTACCTACACATAAGTGTGTGTGTGTGTGTGTGTGTGTCTGTGTGTGTGTGTGTTGGGGTTATTGCTCATGATTAGTGCCGCTGTGACTTTCATATCCGTGGGATTAAAATAGATGCCAAATTGAATCTGCTATTAGCCACACCACCAAGCTGTGAAAATGAATCCACTCTGGGGACATGTATACTGACAATAACCCAGACACACACACACACACACACACACACACACACACTGACCCAGCTACATGCCCGATTCTTGAAAACGTATCCACACCAGGGACAGTTTAGTACAGATGGAGGGAGGAGGGGAATACCGCTCCTGTAATGTTAATCCCTCTGCACTATTTCAGCTCCTCTGCAGAGATGAGAAAAATTTAATTTTATGAGATTTATTATTTATTTATTCTTTTTGAGAACGTCAACTGATCCTGCTGTTTTCCAGCAACGGCCTGTTTCACACTTCCACAGTTGCACACATCTGTTAGTTTCTGCCGAGCCGAGCACTGCTGGAGTTATCTTCCGTGCTCAATGGCATTTTGATGGTAGACACATGTCACATTTTACACAAAGCTATAGTTTTGTTTTCTTTGGAGAATTTAAAGTATTGCATTACAGTAAAATTCAAACCTTTCACACAAAAACTAATCTGCAAGTTTTCACTGGAACTACTTCATGCTGAAGAAATAGTCCCCTTGACAGTGTGCTCTCTGGATTATCCAAAGTAACCAGGATTCTGTAAAGACATGACTGTTTTTAATTATATACTTAATACTTTTTTATATACAGTATATATTTTTTTGGTAACACACAACATAGATTTAGGTAATCCTGCTTTGTGTTATATATATCACTAAATTAGCTGGACTCCAGATACATATCAGCCATTAGACAGCGGAGGCCTAAAGGTTAAAGAAGCAAGCTTGTGACCAGGAGGTTGCTGGTTCAATCCCCAGACCGACAGGATCAAATCTGCATGGGTAAAGTGAAAGAGCAGCACTTGACACTCCCTCATTGAGGTGCCCTTGAGCAAGGCTCTTAACCCCAGCTGCTTTAGTGGAGTGGGGGGGGTTGGACCAGGCATCTTCCAGGTACAAATGTGTGGTAGTGTGTAAATATGACAGGTCGTTGTTGCAAATAAGAAGTTGTTCTCAATCAACTTTTCTGGATAAATAAAAGTTAAATAAAAATAAAAAAAATCACAGAATTACGAAGCAACAATAAGATGTTTGCATCTGATGCTTCAAATGTAGATGAGAGATGAGATTCAGAGGTTGATCTAATCTCCTTTTCCTTTGTGACTATTGATTACTCAATGATTAATCCCGGTCATCAAAGCCACAGTGACGTCATCATTTGTAAATGGGGAAAAAAGAGGAAATCATCCTGCATTCATTTGTGCAATGAGTCATCATGCCTTAGTTAAGCATTACTACAAACAGGTTTTCTTGTCTTATTATACAGTGTTTCCATCATGTTTTAAATGTGGGAAGTTAGAAAATTGTCTTATGTACTGTGGGTGAACCAACCCTTTATCTTGGTGATTTTGTGGGGATTTAACCCAGTGAACTATACAACAATGATTAACGGCTTATTATGTGTGTGGAATGTGGCGGCTTTGGGTCTGACCTGTTTGTTTTTTGGATATCAAGTCACCTGTTTCACTGCATGTAACATCAGCACTAGATAACACATATCCAGTGTGTCACTTGGGTAATGTCGCACCATTCTGATGAAGGATTTTAAAATTAAAGGCTTTTTTAGGTTGTTAATTATAGCCATATTTTTACTGTTTTTCAGGCTACTCTAAACTAGAATCCTCCTGTTAAACCAGATTCCGTCCAAATGAGGGTGAGACAACACATATCCAGTGTGTCATTTGACGTAATATTCTGATGTAGGATTTTAAAATTAAGGGCTTAATTGTCCAACTAAAGATTTTCAGGCTACTCTTAAAAAGAATCCTCCTGTTAATTCAGGTTAATTCC
Organism: Etheostoma spectabile; assembly: GCF_008692095.1. NCBI lineage: Eukaryota > Metazoa > Chordata > Actinopteri > Perciformes > Percidae > Etheostoma > Etheostoma spectabile. Next base: position 23,210,225 of record NC_045741.1, on the reverse strand, counting down.
AACTCAGAGTGAGTCAAAATGTCAGCAGTTGCATTTCCAGCTTCAGGTTAGTGTTTTGAAAAATAAGTAACCATTCTTGCGAGTTCACAGAAACATTCGTAATATTTTGTGGCTTTGAGATGTTTTTTACAGGTCAGACTGAGAGGGATTATGCTCTGGCCCTCAGTCTGTTTGCTTTGGGGGTTAACTCTGTCCCTGACTGTGGCCTCACCTAACTGATCTTACACTTTCCCCAACAGCTCAGGTGATCCATTAATGCAGGGAGGACGGAAAGTAAGATGTTGTTGGACTGATAAGCGTTCACATGACACTGAGTGGAGTCTGGAAGGTGCTGTATGCATCGCTCGCCTAACAGGCATTCAGCGTTGTCTGAGAGGCTTTCTGTCACACAGCTGCAGGAGAGAGGGTGACGTCTGCCTTTTAGCGCTCCAACACACTGAGTTCATCATTAACCCGACAGAGCTAAGAGCCTACTCCAGGCAAACATCCACATTGTAAACATTTGTCTCCATCACTTCTCACCCCACCCCCCCCACCCCCAACCCCGTTGTCCCTTCCTGGATGAAGGGGGGAGGGAGGAGAAACAATGTGTGAACTCTGACCTGATAAAGATTTGATACACTCTTGCCATCTTTTCTAATAATGACGATACACTATGGTCCGAATCTGCAGTTTGCACGCTGGGTGACACTGAAGGCTTCAAGATAAAGTGGGAGGAGAGGCAAAAGGTTACAGTTCAAGGGAAGGAATGAAGGGAGGGAAGGAATGGAGGGAGGGAAGGAATGAAGGGAGAGAAGGACGATGACGGGAAACCAGGCTGGGTCAAGGACATCCCGTGCGAGTTTTGCCCAATCGTGTACCCACCTGGCCTTCAACAGATACGTGTGTCATCAAAAAAATCAACCAGGCCTGAAGGGTTTGTTACATGAAACCAGTTTGAAGTTTTTTTTGTTTTAAACATGTTTCGTTAAAGGCATCTGTGCTTAACAGTCTTGACAGTTTGTTGCAATATGGAACTGCTTCAATTTTTCTTTTTTACAAATATTTCACAGAAGAAGACAAAGAGAAAGGTGAGAAGGAAAATAAAAATGATATACATAACTTCAATCTAATAAATAGTGGCAATAATAATCACAAATGGAAAGAATAAAGATATTAGAACAGTGACTAAAAAATGGTAGTAGTAGTAGTTCATGTCATAGCAGGGTGTTACAGTATGTAGTGTGGCACAGCAGGGCGCTGCAGGGCGTAGCAGGGTGTAGCAGGACATAGCAGGGTGTAGCAGGACATAGCAGGGTGTAGAAGGGTGTAGCAGGGTGTAGCAGGACATAGCAAGACATAGCAGGACGTAGCAGGACATAGCAGGGTGTAGCAGGGTGTAGCAGGACGTAGCAGGACATAGCAGGACGTAGCAGGGCATAGCAGGGCGCTGCAGGCCGTGGCAGGGTGTAGCAGGGTGTAGCAGGACGTAGCAGGGCATAGCAGGATATAGCAGGACATAGCAGGGTGTAGCAGGACGTAGCAGGGCGTAGCAGGATATAGCAGGACATAGCAGGGTGTAGCAGGACGTAGCAGGACATAGCAGGACGTAGCAGGGCATAGCAGGGCGCTGCAGGCCGTGGCAGGGTGTAGCAGGGTGTAGCAGGACGTAGCAGGGCATAGCAGGTTATAGCAGGACATAGCAGGGTGTAGCAGGACGTAGCAGGGCGTAGCAGGATATAGCAGGACATAGCAGGGTGTAGCAGGACGTAGCAGGGCGTAGCAGGACATAGTAGGGTGTAGCAGGGTGTAGCAGGGTGTAGCAGAAGAAGCTCCTGAATGAACTAGACAAGCGGGTCATCTAATTGCAATGCATCTGTTAATTCTGAAATCCAGTTTCACTGGAGGAACTTCAGCAATTTTCCAGAATTTAAATGTGAGGAGTTTTTTTTACCAGAAAAGATAGAAGGCCAAGCAGTCGCATTTGAAGGTTGTTGCTGCTCTTTTTGTTCTGTTTGTGTGGTAGAAAGATTCATGATGTTGCAGAGATAAACACAGATAAACACACATGGTGATATGAGTGCTTCAGCTTTTCTAAAATTAGTCTACAGGCCATCCCTTTTTCTTCAAAAGCTCGTTTGGCACTTGATAGAAGAAGAAGAAGAAGAAGAAGAAAAAAAGGCTAAAAGCCAAAATTGAAGCCAGATGAAAGAGGACACGAGGGAAGATCGCATGTCGTGTCAGCGTCTAACTTCCTCTCATTATCCAATAAAAGAGGAGCAGCAGCGTCAGCGTCCAACTTCATCCTATTATCCAGTGAGGGAGCGGAGTGTCAGTGGTGCCTGAAATACTCAGAGGACAGGGAGACATAAACAAAGAGCAAAGAGTTTAGATTCCCAATCACACACACACACACACACACACATATATATACAGCAGAGGCAGATTGAAACAGGAGTCTGTCCCGGGCCTTTTTAGTGAAACTCTAGAGCGGCAGCTCCAGGCGTGGTATGCTGACTGTAAACACAGCCATGAGGAGGCAGACACGAGTGGAGGAGGATCAGCTCTCCCCACTCTGCTCTCTGTCTGTAGGCATTACATCATCTGTAACACATTACACACACTGGCATCCACAAGTTATCAACAGACATTTAACCCTCCTGTTGTCCTCGGGTCAAATTGACCTGTTTTCCTATATCAATGTTCTTTTTAACTACCCAAAATAACAGGATTGAAAATTTAACACATATGTATATATAATATATATATATATATAATATCAAAATAACATGATTGATTCCACACAACGCTCTTTGGCAAGTACAAATCTCTACTTTCATTAATTTCGGGGTGTCTTATTCAATTTTATAGCATTTGAAAAAAATATTGAAGTGGTTTCGAGATAGTATTGATTAAAGGTTATTTTTTAAAGATATATTCCAGTCTGGGATTATCCATCAACATACAGTACATTCCTTTATTTTTAGTCTGTAAATCTTGTAAATTATTAGAGCGGCTAGACATGCTCATACTGTCAGATCTTAATAAGGAGCTGGTCTAGACCTGCTCATCTGTAATTATAGAGCGGTCTAGACCTGCTCTATCTGTAAATTATAGAGCGGTCGACCTGCTCTATCTGAATTAGAGCGGTTAGACTGCTATCTGTAAATATAGAGCGGTCTAGACCTGCTCTATCGTAAATATAGAGGTTGAGATCTATTCTATGTAAATTATAGAGCGGTCTGGACTGCTATATCGTAAATTATAGAGGCGGTTGGACCTGCTCTATCTTGTAAATTATAGAGCGGTCTGGACCTGCTCTATCTGTAAATTATAGAGCGGTCTACACCTGCTCTATCTGTAAATTATAGAGCGTTGTAGTCTCTTCTATGTAAATTATAGAGCGGTCTAGACCTGCTCTATCTGGAAATTATAGAGCGGTCTGGACCTGCTCTATCTGTAAATTATAGAGCGGTCTGGACCTGCTCTATCTGTAAATTATAGAGCGGTCTGGACCTGCTCTATCTGTAAATTATAGAGCGGTCTGGACCTGCTCTATCTGTTAAAATAGAGCGGTCTAGACCTGCCTATCTGTAAATTAGAGAGTGGTCTAGACCTGCTCTATCTGTAAATATAGAGAGTCTAGACCTGCTCTACTGTAAATTATAGAGACGGTCTAGACTGCTCTATCTGTAATATAGAGTGGTCTAGACTGCTCTATCTTAAATATAGAGAGGTCTAGACCTGCTCTATCTGAAATTATAGAGTGGTCTAGACCTGTGCTCATATCTGTAAATTATAGAGCGGTCTAGACCTGCTCTATCTGTAAATTATAGAGTGGTCTAACCATCCGGAATTGCTAAATCAACAGGAGTGAAATCTTAAAGGTCCCATGGCATGAAAGTGTCACTTTATGAGGTTTTTTAACATTAATTTGCGTTCCCCCAGCCTGCCTATTGCCCCCCAGTGGCAAGAAAGGGCGATAGGTGTAAACCTAGCCCTGGGTATCCTGCTCTGCCTTTGAGAAAATGAAAGTTCAGGTGTGCCGATCTGGAATTTTGCTCCTTATGAGGTCATAAGGGGAAAGGTTACCTCCCCGTTCTCTGCTTTGCCCCCCCAGAGAATTTGCCCCCCCCATGAGAGAGAGTCATCATGGCTTTCAAACGAGCAAAGTGGCAGTTGGTCAAAGCCACACCCCCAGCCTCCACTTTGCCTTAATGGGACCTTTAAGAATTATAACTTTAAACAGTTAACAGATCAGCCACAAACCTGTTATAAAGCCATCTATCATTGCAATGACAAACGTGTCATAGCTAATTGTTACAAAGTAGGGTAAAGAATAAGGAGGCCTGTAACTCTATCTTAGAAATATGTCCTATTGTGAGAGGAGGAGGTGTGCTCCAGGATGCACACTCATACTGTACGTAACAGGAGAATAAATGGCCCTAACACACACACACACACGCTCATCCACCTTGGACAGTTCACAATAGATTTGTGCTTTGGCAGATGAAGCACAGCTATGTCTTAATCTAATGGCTGTGCTAAAAAAAAAAGACACATTTGAAGCATGCAAGGGCGTAACTTTGGTTTCAACATGGGGCGGGGGCATTATGACAGGGGGTCCTCCCACAGGAAATGTGTGGCAGAATACAATCTAATATTTCACTGTATTTTACTCACTGAAACGTGTTTTTGAAAACATTTTAAGGTGAAGTAGGCTGTCCAGCTGCTGAATCGATCTTCATTTCAGATCCACAAAGGTCAGTTTAAAAGATTTTCCTCAGATTCTGAGAGACTCTAGTCACGCTCATCCCACTCCTCGTGTCCGGGTTTGCACTCCACCGATCAGACTGCTCATTTGAATCTGACTACCGCTCCAATGGACGACGGCACGGAACACACCGAACAGACTCGAGTCGCCGACCTCGCCAGACTGACCAACGGCCGATTATTGGGTTGGTGTGTCACGGCCCTTTGGGAAATTATTATTAATACCTGCTTACCCGTGCCTCCTCTCCCTCTCTGCCCCGCTGATATCTTCAGTTTCTTGAATCTCACACATTTACATCAGACACAGCATAGAAACAAGAACCATTGTTACC
>NC_045741.1:23197653-23205131 GCF_008692095.1 Etheostoma spectabile | reverse complement strand
AAGATGACGGCAACGTGTGACATGCACATGTAAAATAAGTTACTGCACTAGATTTAACGCAGATGCAAAAAAGGCTATTAATGATGTGGAGAGAATACTTCTGCATGCACGTTTTGCATTTCCAGGTTTTTCAGATAATCTGGTAAACAAAGAGATGAAATATGTTGTGTTTCTCATTTCTCTGCCACAGTTTCCAAGACACAGGATTAACTGGGATAGTTTATGGTCCAGCTAAAGAACAGACCGGAAACTTGCTTCAAATGTAAATCACAAATTCCAAAAATGGATAAATTTGTAGCACAACAGCTGTATAATAATACAAGGCTGAGACTTGCACTTTTTATCACATCATGATGTTAAGCCAATAACAATAATGCATAAGGTCCATTAATGCAGGAGCATCAGTGTGTCAGATGTAGCGTTGCTAACGTGCAGGGAGAGACTGTTCATGCAATCATCACAGAGACTCAGGAGGGCCCAGCGAGGTGCTCAGACTTTATTAGATTTGTTCTGTAGTTGTCAGGGGGAATTTTCAACAAAAATACACTCAAGTGTCTGCTGAGGAGGATTTTCAGTTGGTCCCAAAAGATACTTTACAGGAAAAGACCATAAAATCCTTTCAGAGACCATTCCAGCAACAATATCACAGTTTACGGGGGCAAGCCAAGTTTATAGCTCTAAAATGAAAAATTGGAGGCACACACACACACCACACACACACTCACACACTCACACACGCACACACGCACACACACACCACACACACACACACACACACACACACACACACACACGCACGCACGCACCCACCACACACGCACGCACGCACGAACACACACACACTGAGGCAACATACACACACAAGTGCGTCTCATTTCTTTGTGGGGACCGGTCATTGGAATAGCATTCCCTAGCCCCTTACCCTAACCTTAACCATCACAACTAAAGGCCCAACCTTTTCCCTTACCCCACCCTAACCAATAACCTAAATCTAACCTGAGCCTAAAACCAAGTCTCAACCCTCAAACAGCCTTTTAAATGTGTGGGGTCCAGCAATTCTGCCCCACAAAGCTACAGGCCCCACTACTACTGTATCTGTTTTTTGGACCTCACGAATGTAGTTAAACGAGAACTCACACCACGCACACACACACACACACCACACACACACACACACACAACACACACACACACAACACACACACCCACACACACACACACACACACAACACCACACACACACAACACACACACACACACAACACAGAGAGCTGGAGGAATTTTCCTGGAATTACTTGACTGAAAACATTTAAACTAAATGCATTATATAAAGATGTGGCTTTGGCTTCATCCTGGGCACACATGAGGCAAAGTGGTATAAGACATGTTCCAAGAGTTCTGTCTCTCACTGTAGCTGGGACACATTAGGTATGGAGACACTGCCCCCTGCTGGCTGGAGAGGCACCCTGCAGCCATTTCTCTGAGGTCTATTGACAGTCTTCAGGTTAGTAATACACTACACTGGTGTAAAAAATGTGGCAGTACTTGCATTGCAAACGATTTAAACCTACTCTGATTACATCATAGTTGGTCACGTTTGATGTTTGTAACGATGGAGATTCGTGCTTTGACACCATTGCCCAATGCCTTTTCAGGTACTGTGGCTTGCGTTGCCAGACCTGCCTTCATGACTTTCTATATATTGGACATAAAATGTCCAAGGAGTGATTAAATAAATGTATTCACATACATGTGAAAGTGTAAAGATAATATACAAATATAAATGACAGCTGATTACTGATTACTGGATGAATAGTCTGTAATCCATTTAAATCAAAGTATTTTAAGTAAATATAATTGTATATATATTATTTTTTCCTCCTGCAATGGGAGTCTGTTCATCTGGAGACAGGTTAACTGAACGTGTGGTATGGAAAGAATTGGGTACTTTGGAAGCTACAGAGCTTGATTCGACGCCTACAAAAATATCCTTATATCCCACATGCACATGTGAAAGGTAGGCCTATAGTCATTCAGGACAGAGGATGTTTTCATTTCCCTTTATTTGTTTTTGCAATTCATGAATCCCATTTTCACAATGGTAATATGTAATGGAAACATGCCTGCCCTCCAACACGTGACAGATGGATACAGGAACTCTTGGAATGCTTAAAGCTAGAAAACGTTAGACTCTCAATTAAAGGATCCCTTAAAGCTTTCACAGGATCCTGGACTTTATTCGTTATTAATAACCTCACTATGACTCCTGAGACTAAAAATGTTGAGAAAAACTGTGTGTGAGTGTAGTCCAATTATTTTTTTCTTTCTTTCTTATTTCCTTCCTAGTTTGGCATGATACAAGGATTTTCTTAGAAAGGAAAATATATCTTTATTCCATGTTCTTGGTAAGCTCAATAAAAAGTGTGTCTTACATGCATACGTGATTGCTCCGTTGCCGGCAGAAATTCCGCTGGATTTCACTTTCTTTGAGTCTGAATTTTAAACCCCGTTGATTTATGAGGACTGTGGCTGTTCTGCAGCTGCACCATGGCTCTGTCCAGTGCTTAGCACCGCCCATGACGAGTGTGATTGGTTTAAAGAAATGCCAATAAACCAGAGCATGTTTTTCTCCTATCCCAGAATGCTGTGTGGACTAGCCAGACCTTCCACCGCAGCGCTGTGGAGGAAGGTCTGGCAAAGCGATACTAGTCTTACAGTAATATAGAACTCATATGCCCATATGAAAAATAGAAAGAGTCAGTGGTCGCTGTAGTCCTCATGTCCATATTGTCCATAAAGAGATCTTGCAATGGAGGTATGGCAACACAATGAGGTCATTTTGTACTAAAGGTATCCTACTATGATTCCACTTGATCTGACAAATGCTGAAGCCTCACATTACGTTATGATGATATTCAGGATGGAGTTTTGCACAGAACAAGGACTATGGATATATTCCCAAAACAGGCCCCAATAACTTACATTGAAAATGCATTTAGAGGGGGAAATGCATTGGGGGGGGGATATGAGGATGTCTGTATTGTTTTTAAACACACTTGCATAGACTTTTAGCTGACTGTAATTTTCCATTATGTATGTGTGGTCAGTATGTTGTTGGAACAAGGCTACATCACAAGGAAAACGTGTATTCTGAGTGATGAATTAAGTAAATCTAGTTGCAACTTTACAGTACCTTTACACGTTTTTCAATAGATAAGTTGGACGTTGCTAATCCAATCCAGTATTTGTAAATCCCCATTATTTTTGCAGTGATAACAACTGTTGCCAAAGGTGCAGTTTGTGTCCAAAGCCCTCCATTATAAACCTGACCGGGACGCCATCTGGACCAGCTGCCTGTCTGCATTCACCTTCCTCAACCTTCTCTGAGCCTTCAATGGATGAACTGTCAAGCTGAGCTGCAGACGAGTCAACAAAGCCTTGCATGGCTTGCACTGGGCAAAATGTGGGTGTGGGGGGGGGCAATTTGCACACTTGCCTACTTATGGTACGTTCAAATCAACTCAGATGTGTTGTAAGTGTAGAGCATGTAGAGTGCAGGGGACATGTACGCCCTAGCCTGGGATCACATACTCCATTAGACCAGTATTTACAGTGAAAAGCCATTTAGAGATATATATCTTTTACCAATATCCATAAGATGCACACACACTGTGAACATTTTTCTTTGTAAAAATACAAATCATGTGTTTTTACCGTAAATGCAAAATGTATTTTAAAAGATACAGGAAGAATAAAATGGAATAGTTTGGGAACACATTCAGACAAGAATGTTTCTGTAAAGCATAAACATACCAATGCCAACATGCCAGCAGGAGCCACATATTATTATATTGTGTACTTATATTGTAGGTGGTAGGCGTTTTCATCACAGTTTGAGCCAAAGTGATAACATTATACTTGTTTGCTTCACCTTTTCACCTGTTGGTTTTTTGGGCTTTGACAGAGAGGGGGTGAGCCTGGGAGCCAACACTTACTGTTGACTCACGCACTTACATCGACACAAAGTAGTTATACATTTGGAAAGTGCAGTACTAGTTGTATTTTGTGTGTCATTGCAACACAATCTTGAGTGTGTCACAGTGTGTTTATGCATCTCTCAGTTTCGGTTGGACTGCTTACAGCAGCAACAATACCATTTTACCGCAAGAGCATCTGAGGCACAAGAAAAAACAGATTATTATCCATAACGAGATTTAACGCTATATCTTGTAGCTAATTATAGAAATTATCTATCTATTATCCATTTATTTAGCTAATCATCTGGGCTCTTCCTACACCTGCTGGCCTCCCACAAGGCCTCTGGACCTCTGACCCCCAGCTGCAGCTCTGCGCTTGGGACACTTGAGATGCCCTCTTACAATGTATGGAACACACATGCAGATGCACACACACACACACACACACACACACACACACACACCTAATTACATTAACTGCAATAATGCAATACACTAACGGACAGGTGCTCTTCATAAACTGAATTAGGAAACACACTGCCTGTGTGTGTGTGCGTGTGTGCGTGCGTGCGTGCGACGGCTTTGCTCTTTGTTTCTTCTTTAAACAGCATTATATGCATCCCCATACGTATGGAACCCCTGTTGCTGCCTGGCATTATGGTCTGTCTGTGTGTGCCATTCATATATTTGTGTGCAAATAAACGGCCTGTGGAAAGCTGGAGGCCGGAGGCTGTTATTTGTTCATGTGAATGTTTGCAGTTACAACAGAGCCCTGGCTTCTGTGCAGAAAACAAAGGAAATATACTCTGACTCTGATAACGCCATATTTCTCTCTCTCTCTCCCTTGCACACACTCTGACAAATGCAGAAGCCAAGAGAACAGACAGATGTTATGTGGACTCAATCACTGGAGAGCACTCGTGGGAATATTGGGAATGGGATTAACAACAAGAGCCCTAGTCAGCAGAGCTCTGAGACAAATGAAATGGGATAAAGTTGATCAAAGATGATGAAAGCTATTGTAAACTGAGCAGAGGATTGGTCTTTTGACTTGTAAGGTACAAAAACAGACCAGTCTGATGAGGAGAATCACTCGCTTCACACTTGTGATGTGTGCAAAGCATGACAGATGTGACCGGCTGGTCTCTGTCCTCCAGCCCCGGAGAAACCAACCACCTAATCAGTCCCGCAAGCCTTCTGCAGTGGGCCATAAAATGCAAATATCTGCCAATCTGATACCGACCTACTGCTCATTCAATCTCACAGAATAATGCCAATCATAGATGGGAGGGCCCTTTTGATTGATTCTTAAAGTGGGGGGTGGCAGGTGTGACCGTTCAGGACAAGCCCCTGTTTACATACGAGATAAGCTTATCCAGGGCGTCTACTGTCACGCTGTATGTGAATCTGTTTGTAAGTTTGTGATCTAATGTAGATGTAACGTCGTCACCGACACCTCCGGCTGCGTGTCTGCGTTTCGTGGGCGAGCATATGTGCGAGTGAGATGACTGTTTGCAGAAGCTTTATCAGTCAGCAACACAAAGAGCTATTCAGTGCCCAGAGAGACACAACAAAGGGACAATTTACTACAACAAAGACACCTCCGTCCTGGAGGCCACGCCGGGTATAAATTTGAACAAAAACCCACTCATGAGCTGGCATTAAAAGTGCAGACTGCCATGCTCAATCAGAACATTAGGTAGAACCAGCACTGGTGTCCACAAACCATTGGTAACTGGGTAAGCAGTAGTTAAAAAGGTTGTTTTAAAAAAAAAAATTCCATTTATCTGAAGTAGATTTAGTTGTACTTGTACAGGTTTTGAGACAAACTTTACTTCAAAATTTAGCAACATCATTTTCCAGAATCAGTGATATAATTTAACCTGGCTGTGAACCCTTGTCTTACGGACTATTTCTACTGTATGATGTAGTTCCTATGAACACTCTTCACAGCATGGCCTCAATTACCCAGAATGACATGGCACTCCTTCTGAAAAGACATGTTGCTGTTTAAATTGAACAATTTACAACATTGTTGTATTTTTAGATTAGATTACGTTCAACTTTATTGTCATTGCACAAGTAGGCACACCAGTACAACAACATGCTGTTTTACATCTAGCCAGTAGCGCAATCATTAAAGTGCCTTTCCTATATAGCAGTGCTTAAAAAATGACACAGAATGCATTATGATCATGTTAGTCCATTGTTGAAATATTAAAGTGCATTTAGCAAATAAAGTGCACAGAGTTCTGAGAAAAGAGGCAGTCCTTAGTCCATTTTATAGTAGAGATATTGCATTGTTGAGGTGTATTAGTAAAGTGGTCAGAGGTAGTTAGACAGTCCATGGACCACGTGCAAAATGGGAGAATTAAGGTGGAGGCAGATATGTCAGAGACAGATGTCTCGAAATCTAGAGGACAAAATGATCGGCACAGGTAAATGAGAAAATGCTTTTTTTATCATTTGGGTGAATCCACCCTTTAATAATAAGGAAGTACAATAGTGTAATGGTATAGACTGTGCCGATCTGATTTTATTACCACCGTTTTAATCACATGGTTTCCACTCTTGATGGCACTTCTGGCTGATGACATCTCTGAAATACAAAACCAGTGTTAAGTGGCACACTACAGGACACGTACTTCCTGTATGCTGAAATAGGATTATAAGGGTTGGAACACATCCCGTTAATCCCAGAATAGTCATCACAGTTGATGGATGGGTCTGTCAAACAGGATGAGCTGATCAATGCTCTCCGCCCAAACCTTCAAACGTACAGAGTGAGAGCGCTGGGTCAAACAGAGTAATCAAGCACACAAAAGGAAATGCAGATTACCTGTTGCTATGACGACTGCAGCTGCAGTGTGACAGCCATCACACAGTGACATGTGATATTGATTAGTGGGCCAGGTGCTTACTAATTACCACAAGTGAATCAGTGACCTGGTAAAAAGAAAGGGTGTGTGTGCTGGATTATTGTCGCTTAATTTAATATGATGCATCCCCATTGCATGATCACATCATATGTTCATGTGAGCATTGCTATTTGTGTTGTTATATTCCCCATGTATGCTCCAGTCTGCATGCACAGAGAATGCAGCCAAATCTAAAACCGGGTACAAATAGTAGGGCTGTGCAATCAATCAAATTATGATGGAATTTAGATTTTGGCTGCTAACAATAAAAAAAACAATGTCATGAAGAAAAATAATCATGTTGCACATTACTTTTTGCAGGTAAACTCTTGTTTTGTATTTTGTTCTGAGTGATGCACACACCTTTGCCCCTTCCACTGTTTCCAACAGTTTCACTGTTTTTCCAAAAGTCAATGAGTGATGGTGTTATATAATCATGATTTCAAAATTGAACTCCAACAAAAACAATTGTGATTTTTTTTGTTAAAATATGCAGACCTAGGCTCAAGTTACTCATTTGGATAGATGTAAAACATTCTGTTTGTGGCAAGGCAGCTTGTGGATATTGGAGTCAGAGAATGGA
>NC_045741.1:23192056-23197643 GCF_008692095.1 Etheostoma spectabile | reverse complement strand
CAACCCACCGCCCTCTCCAAAACCACAGCCGCCTCTACCCCACCCACCCTGGCTGACCCCCTCCCCCAGCCCATCATCACCAGACACCAGCAGCTGGCAGCCTGCCCCATTTAACTCCCTCCAGCACTAACTGGGCCTGGCTAATCACTGGTGTTCAGCACCATCCGTGGCCACCACACCTGCCCCCTCGCTTGTGGGACTGTCCCATCTGGGACCTTGTGATGGGGAATTTCCGGGGCGGGGGTGTCTTCTTACTTCCCAATACAACCCAAGGTGATGTGAAATGGGGAGAAGAAAATCAAGACATCAGTGATCGGAAGTCTAATCCTGTCCTTGATGAGGTTCTCGGGTTGAAACTACGGGAATGTAGTTCTCATCCCTAAAACTTTTGTACATGCTGGAAATGCTTTGCAGCAAGGACAACAATGTAACAATGTTTGTGCTCCAAACTCTTTCTGTGTACGCACTTGGCAGTCTCCCAGCAGCCATAACAACAAACTTTATAACATTAAGTCTAAAATATTTCCTGGGTTTTATGTGAGACTATGACATTTCCATTGTGTTTGTGCAGGTGCTACTGATTGAAATTAAAAGCTTTGCATAGGGAACAATGCAGGGCGGAAATGTGTGTGAAGTGTGTGCTTAGATAAGCCCTCATCATTAGCAGCGACCAGATGGTTAGTTGATCATGCACATTGCTTTGCTACTCTGGTATCTGTCTTCTTCATTAGAAACCCCATTCACACACAGAGACTGCCATGATTTATTCAGCTCCAATCACGAGAAAAGAGAAATGACCCTTGTCAGGTTAGGGTACACAACAAATTGTCCTTACTGTTCACACTAAAGGCACGCTGGAATAACAAAAATAAAATCTATAACTAACTGCAGCTTTGATTCTTGTTGTACAATAAAGAAAGTGAAACTGAAATGTGACTCATTTGCATCCCCCCCCCCCCAGTTCCCAGCTGATACTTGTTTTGTATTTGGAGTAAATACAAGTCAGCTGCTAATCATCTGATGAGGGAACAGTTTGCCTAAAACCCTCTGTTGTTTCTCTCTTTAGTCTTCAAACACAAATGAGCATAGTCAGGCCTCAGACACACACAAACACACTCACTCTTTCCCCAGCCACACGGAAATGTAATTTGCCTGTAGCCATATAGTGCTGCTGCTGCTGCTGGTGGGTGGGTGGCGTTTATGAGGCAGCAGATCATATGGTAGGGTTGCTTGTCAGATTTGAGTTCAGAACAGCCGATGAAGATTCATCTCCCTTGACGCGAGCTGACAGAGAAAACTATATTTAGCTGTTGGCGTCCGTGCGTAAAGTGACGCAGACACATGCACAACGGTTGTGGACTGAATACTGATGGGCGTAAACTGAAGCAAACTGTGCCATACTATGCAGTCTGGTTATGTTCAAGTTTTTATGAAAACATGGTTCCAAAGCCCACAAATGGCATGATTATGAAATGTCGTTCATTCTGATCTTTTACTTTGGTTGGCATTGGATAAGAAGTCCCTGATTAATCCAGAAATGTCTCCATAGACTTACAGGCTCGTGAGAATGCAAGGTCAGTTATTTCAAAATAAAATGAAATACCTTTACTTTAGATAAACTAAATAAACATCACGTAGCCTGTGCAAATACTAAAGAAACATGAGCTACAGTGGCTCTCATAAGTTTATGACCCCATGTTAAAGTTGAATAGCATGGGGCCAAAATCCTTTGGAAATTGATCTTAATGCTTTAATTTAAAAAATCCACCGACTTTCTTTGTGAATGAATAATGTATTGTAAATAAATACATGTTCTTCCTTAAAATACAGGGGGCATTTACACACCCCTATGTTAAATTCCCATAGAGGCAGGCAGATTTTATTCTTAAAGGCCAGTTATTACATAGATCAGGGTACTATGCATCCTGATTGATAAAATTCCCTTGGCCTTTGGAATTGAAACAAACCCATATCATCATCATCACATGCCCTTCACCATGCCTAGAGATTGGCTTGGTTTTATTTCAGTTACTCTAATAGCTAGTATGATTTGCATTGAAAGATGATTTTATGGAAAGGTCTCTAGGTCCACACTCATAACAAACGCATTACTAAGAAACAGGCACACTACAATTAGCCTCAGTCTCCACAGGAATATTATTCCGCTTTAATTAGGCCCACAGTGTAACTCTGCCCTACTGTAAGCTAGGCTACTTTCCAAGGCTTGGTTAGGGTGTAGGCCTACTGCACTTTATGAATAATGAAATAAATGACGTAAACAATGCGGTCCTCTTTGCGGCTCGAGGCTCGAGGCAAGAGGCGGGTGCACCGGGGCGTGATGCGGTCGTGACGTAGATTCAGTCGGGGATCTTTAATCCTCTGCCGCAGCAGCACAACCGGTAACCAGAGGAGGGGGTAGCTAGGTCGGACACGAATGGAACCGCACAGGCTAGGCTAGCCTACACGAAAAGGCCGAAATATCCCGGTCTAGTTAGATAGGGTACATGATAATATCACCGAGTAAAACTGAGAGTAGGCTAGGACTAGAACGAGCCGACTATTTGCATAGGCCGACCCCCTCCTCTCTATCTCTGCCTTTAGCCTACAGCCTATTCACAGACGTTTCGCTCAAACAGACTTCATTTAGAAACGCAGGTTGATATATAGCTTTCAAACGCATATATTTGACTCGTTTAGCCGAATTCGGTATCTTGTAGCCGGCTCACGGATTCTACGCCTCGTTCTGCCGGTTTCCTGCGGCCAGTTGCGCCCCTGTTCGCCCAGGTTCTCCCCGGTTCGCCCTTCAGCGACGTCGCCGCGTCCCCGGTTCCTGTCAGCTGCTGCGCATCAGCGAAACATGCAGGATGAGCCTGCGGGGGTGACATCCACGCAATTACCCCCGTCAACCGAGGAAAAGGGCAGCAGCGGCAGCACGGTCAACAAATCCGGGAAGCAACCGAACCAAACCGACAGCCAGCTCGGTTTATTCACTCCGGAGTCTAACCATCGGAACCAGACGACAGCTTTCCCCGATTTCGATCGAGATCATTTTTTCATCAATGACCTTCAGCCCGACCGAAAAATCCATAAGCAGTTAAGTCAGCACACTGAGTTTAGCCCCACCGAGTCGCCCCCACCCCAGAGACATTTTAGTCACCTGCCGCAGAGGCAGCCCTTTATGCCCGAGCTCTGCGCTGCTGACCCCCGCGGCTCTCCAGTGGAAGAGGCTAAAGCCGATGCTGCGTCGCCATCGCCCACTTCTGTAAATCCTAACAAGATCCAAATGGACTCCCCCATCGCCCACCATATAAATAACGGCAATGGCAGCAGCAGCACCGGCAACATGTTGTCCGGTGGTCTCAGCGCCGCTTTCCCGAACCTGCCCGCCCAGGACATGCAGAGCGCCAGCGTAGGCTCGTCTTCACCTTCCATGCCTGGGTTCGGCACCCCGTGGTCCGTCCAGACCAGCTCCTCTCCCCCTCCCGCACCCAACTCCATCAACCCCATCCACGCGAACGCCATTAACCACATGCCCAACACGGACTCTGACAACAGCTTCTACCCAGGTATCCCCTCCTCCATCAACCCGGCCTTTTTCCAGAGTTTTTCGCCAGTGTCAGCAAATCCGTGCGCCGGGATTAACGTGCAGGGCTTCAGCGGTCCTTTCTCGCCCCAGATGAACGTCCCTCAGCAGGCGCAGAGTCGCAGGTCCCCGGCCAGTCCCCAGATGCATCCCCAGCAGGGCGCCTTCCTGCAGCAGAGGAACAACTACAACCAACACCAGGTGAGCATAGGGCGTAAATCACATAAAGGTGACACAGGATGGGAGCCCCCTCTCCTATAGTATTCCCACTACTTTAATCAAGATGTTGGGGGGATTAAGGTTCCTATCATTTTTAAGTGAGGGGCAACACAAGAGTCTTCAGGTTAGGTTAGCATCTTGTGACACTGCAGAGATTAAGCATACCCTTAGGAGTTCTGTGTGTGTACATTATGCATCATTATGCAATAAATAGTCTTTGTTTAATTCATAATTCATTTGTCATATCCTCCGCAAGAGCTGAGAGTCAGTACTCTCGAAGGAAAGGAAGGGAGGGGTGAACAGAGGTGCAAGGGAGCATCACTGAATCTAGCTGTTGTTCTCTGGAAGCTGGCAGTGGGATGCAGTCACATGGCACCGGACCATCCCTGTCTTGTGGTTCAGTCAGTGGGAATACAAAGGCTTGCAGGGTTTGGTGTTCTAAATGGATGCTTATTTGGGTGAAATAAAGGCATCTAGTTTCATAGAGGACCCAGAGGAAAGACCAGCAATAGAGGCTTTTCACATGAAGGTTCAGATTATGCAGTAGCCTTGGGGCCATGTGTTAGTAGCCTTCGGCCTCAGGTTTCTCATGTGCATATTGTGTGTGTGTGTGTGTGTGTGTGTGTGTGTGTGTGTGTGTGTGTGTGGGATTGGGTATGCTTTAAATTGCATCTATGGTGTTGCTGTCTCTCCAGCATTTAACCCCTTGCTTTGATTACGAGTGTGTTGCAAATATATTTTTCACAATTTTTCAATTTTTCATTTTCTTTACATAAAAGCACTTGCATTATCCCAATTTCTTTTGGATAATCTAAACTATTTTTAAAGCACACCACTATCTGACATCCCTTAGCTGTTTGCAGTTCATACAAAGAAAAAAAGAATTTAGATTAGGACTCGAGTGTGTAAGAAATTGATTGTCCTCTGTGTAGGATTTTCATGTGAAAGCACGCAAGATTAAGCATGATGTGATACAATGTATGATGTGCTTAAGAGTGGAAACAAGATCCAGGTATAGAGAAAAAGAAAGAGAGAGAGAGAGAGAGAGAGAGAGAGAGAGAGAGAGAGAGAGAGCATTATGCTGGCAGTGTTGCAGCTCACGGGATACTTAGTACTAGTCTTAAAGCCCTAAATCTTCTTATCTATCCACCCGTTACAGGAGCCGATCAAGCCAGGCTGTTGCTGACAGCGAGAAAAGAAAGAATAGAACATGATGATAAGGAAAAAATATATAATAAAAAGATGCACATGCCCTTTTTAACCTTCCATCTTTCCACACCCTCTGTGCCCCGTCCATTCTGTGTTGCAGCCCATGGTGAAACAGTCTCCCTGGGGCAGTCACCAGGGGAACGGCTGGGGCTCCGGGGGGATGTCCTGGGGCCGGGACCACCGTAGGGGGAGTGGCATGGGCGTACCTGGCTCAGTCAGTCACGTCTCACCCCTGAAGAAGCCCTTCTCAAGCAACATCATCGCTCCTCCCAAGTTCCCACGCTCGGGTGGCTCAATGGGGCCTAAGTCCTGGTTAGAGGAGAACATGTTTCGCACAGACGGCAACAGCAACACTTTGTTGCCCCTGCAGGTAAGTGTTTTGGGTTGCTTCTGCATTGGTGTCAGTGGTTTTAGGGGGATAATTGGTTTGGTGTGTGTTTGGTTTTGAGCGGATGGGTTTTGTTTTGATGTTGTAGTGTGAGAATCAGTTAATATAAAAATATAAAGGTGAGAAAGAACTAGAAACAGAGGCATAGCCAATCCTTTGAATTGTGTGTGTGTGTGTGTGTGTGTGTG
>NC_045741.1:23181833-23192046 GCF_008692095.1 Etheostoma spectabile | reverse complement strand
TGTGTGTGTGTGTGTGTGTGTGTGTTTAAGAGAGTTTTTCAATTTATATCCCTTGATGTAATAGACACTAAAAGGGAATGGTAGTTCTTTGTATCAGTAGAGAAACTGACAGAAAGGGATTGTCCAGACACACATAGCATTGTGTGGCTGTAAATGACCATTAAAGAACCAGCATGGTTAGCATTTCATTCAGATGGGAGGAGTTGGAACTGATTTGCTCTGCGGGTTTTACTAAAGGTGTAACAAAGTGGTTGCTGGGCTGAATTCACTTCCAGAAACTAACATCTTGTAGGTGAGATCTATATTAGGCACCAAGATTGCTAAAGCTCTTCTTATGCAAAAGGAAAAGGATCAGAAGGTTGTCTTATGCCATGTTATATGTAGCATGTGCAGTCCGTGAGACTCTTCATCACATACTACTTGATTGTCTCCGGTATAGTGTCAACTCAAATTATTTTCCTTTGTTAACGCCAGAGGTGTAGTCTACGTGATACGCAGGTATATTCAGTATACCCACTAAGAAAGCTCCAGGATTTCCATATACCCAGTTAAAAATGTGCAGTGGCACATAACAAAATACTTTCCATTATAATATTGATATATTTTGAAATGTCATGTGTTTTTCGTCTTCACATTAAGGTGTTTCCCCTAGGGCTGGGCAATATAGAGAAAATCTAATATAACAATATTCATGACCAAATACCTCAGTGTTGATATTGCGACGATATTGTAGTGTTGACTATTGGTGCTTTAACAAAATGTTATTTACACAATGAGATTTTTGAGCAATGTTCTCCAGAAATGATTTAATGACTTAGTGGGTAAAGGTAAATAATAGAACAGCTAGAACAGTCTGGTAAGTACTGTAATGCAGCCTGTAAAACCATATTACGATATTACGATATTTACCAAAATCTAAGACGATATCTAGTCTCATATCGCGATATTGATACAACATCGACATATTGCCCAGTAAATTGGTGCATAAAAGAGTGTTAAAATGCAGAAATTAGTATTTGACGCTCAAAATCCCCCCCCCCCATGCCCATCCCCATATACAGTATTTAGGCCCATACATATACAGTACAGTATACCCGCTACAGTGCATTAGACTACACCACTGGTTAGGCTGCACTAGGGTCTGCAAGGCCACCTTTGGTCATGTGTTGCTGATATCTTACTGATTCTTTTTTTTTATATCCTACGCTGCCATTAGTTTTCAAGATGAGATTTTTCTCAGACAAAAGAATAATGCTCCGTGTTTTCTTTATAGAGTTGTAAACATGGCTGACATCCACTTAGTGTCTCTGGTGGTCTCTTTGGTATTTGTGCATTTAGTATGGAATGAACTTAACTAGAAGGTAGCTGAAAACATATCAATAAATTCTTGTAAATTGTAGGTGCATGGGATGCAAACAGAGTAGGATAGACCCTGAATGGAATGGATTTCTAGTAGCTAGTAGCAATTATGATTATTTGGCCAAGGAACAGTATTTTACGGGTTTTGTACTCATCAAACTAGATTGCTGTATTTCATTTAAGATGGAACATTATTTCCTAGAAGCCCACAGTGTATGTTTAATGTATCTGTAGTTTACAATTTCTGATGCTGTTGGTGATATTTCTTCACAGTGTTGGAAGCTAGACTAAAACTACCTTTTAATTCTGGTGTAAAAACGACGTAAGAGGCTGTCACTGTTTTAGAAAAACTGCACTAAGTGTCTGTTACTGTACTGAACAGTGTATTCACAGTTCATAATGCAGTGGTTTATTTAAATACACATATTTAATACATAGTAAAATAAGAACTATGAGAGAGCCATGAAACTGGAAACTTGGTTAATAAGTGAATGTAATGTGTCCGTTTATATGTAATACATACATTCATTCTAAGAAAAAGTTATTCTGACTAGAATAATGATATCACCTAAATACGGATGTCACCATATGCTATTACTGTTGCTGTGAGCTCAAATTATTAGTGATGTCAGTGCCAAGAAGTACAACGCTTCCTATTCCAGGAAACAGGCCTGACTCCATGGATTGTTAATTTCCATAAACAGTGTCGGCCCTAGAATATTTCAGATTCCAAGTCTTTTCCTTCCTTCCTTTCTGTTTAATGTTTGGCGGTCAGTGATACATCTCTGCTGTGTCATATTTTAGACATCACCCAGAGGTAGACTGGGGGAGATAGGAGAGTCTACTTTTAGTGTGAATATTATGTCCGGTGTAAATCTTGGCATGGCTTGGCTTGACTTTTCTTTAAAATGTTACAGCCATTTTCTATTGCTAACGCATACCACCACCCTGACACGCTATAGTCTTAAAGTTAAGAGTATATCCACCCCACGCCATGGTTCCATAGGTGCATGTTTAACTTTCCTATATGTTATAATTTCCTCCCGATCAATCACGGCAGATAAGCAGAGTCTTTTTGTGGACTGACTGTGTCTTCAGAGGAGACCTCCACCGAATTCACACATCAAAGTCTGTTCATAGGTGTTGGGGAAAATGTTGTTTAAAGCATCTTGTGGCTCCAATCTAATAAATTGCCTCAAGTGATGTCACTTGAGTGAGCGTTGGTTGGGTCTGAAGACTACAAGTCTGAAAATGAAAAAGATCTGAGGGTAGAAGTGAGCATACCAGACCTCTGTGGCTCGCTCTTCATCTCAGCTCGAGGCTTTATTAGCTGCTAGTAGGGCTGCCCAATATGAGAAAAGTATCTAATTGCAATTATTTTGACTGATATTGCGATTGCGATATGATTCGCGATATTGGAGGAAATTATCGTATTTGTATCATTGTTCTCCTTTTCATTGAAATCTATTAACATTGAAAGAAATTAAAATGATTCTAGCGTGACTTTTACAAGGATCTCTACCAAACAAAGAGTTTTTTCTTTAGTCTGTGGGATAGGATTTGTAGGCAGCACCACAATACATCTTTTGCCATTAACAAATATTGCGATTTGGAAATTGCACTAGTCCATATTGCGATTTCGATACAATTACGATTAATTGTGCATAACACACCCAAATCAGTAAAGTTAATTGAGTCGAGTTGCATTTTTGGAAATGTAGGTGACAATAAAAAAGTGGAATATCTAAATCTGCTGCAATGATTTGATCCTCTTTTTTAACAGTCCTACAATGTTGGAAGAGTGCAATGCTAAGTTGGAGGAGTGCTTATTTATGTTCCTCTTGAAATCTTAACCTGGATCAGATATAGGCGGGGCCAGAGGCGAGTTGCACCAATCACATTGGTGTATCTAATATAGTGGGGGCTAGAGGCAACCTGCACCAATCACATTGGTGTATCTGATATAGGGGGGGCCCGAGGTGAGCTGCACCAATCATATGGGTGTATCTGATATAGGGGGGTCCAGAGGTGAGCTGCACCAATCATATGGGTGTATTCTAAAATACGGGGGGCCGAGGTAGGTCTAAAATACGGGGGGCCAGAGGTGAGCTGCACCAATCATATGGGTGTATCTAAAATCGGGGGGCCAGAGGTGAGCTGCACCAATCATATGGTGTACTTAAAATACGGGGGGCAGAGGTGAGCTGCACCAATCATATGGGTGTATCTAAAATACGGGGGGCCAGAGGTGAGCTGCACCAATCACACCGGTGTAGGGGGAAACCGGCGCACTCGGTGGAAACCCACGCAAACATGGGGAGAACATACAAACTACACAAAAACACCCTGAACGACTTGGATTCAAACCCAGAACTTTTTTGCTATGAGGCCACAGTGCTAACCATGCTGGACTGTACAGTTACCAGTGTGAACCAGGACTAAAGTACGCATTAGTCACATGTTGCAACTGACATTTAACCCAGGTTTAGTAGAAGTGGACTGTGAATCATACAGCCCTGGGCTTAGGTTAACCCTGGGGCTAAGTTATCCCAGGGTCACCATTTAGACCAGGGCTGAGGATGGATAGGCTTGTCACTAGAACTTTACTATATGAATTTATCATTATTTGTCATTGGCCCACTGATGAGCTCCATCTCAGCTCTGTAGCTAAATGCCACTCCTGGATTTGCTTTGCATTCTCTTTCTGTCTGTCTCTGGGAACAAGTCCAGAGATCCTGGGGAATCCGTCTCATAGGCCGCTTAGAAATATATCTTCAGACCCCCTAAAGTGAGGAAATATGGAAAGAATGTTAATCCAAACGGGAGCTACTCACTCTCTTAAATCAAAGACCCACACATCAGAGGATTTATTAATCATAAGACAAATCTCCAAAGTGTGTTAGAAACGCGAGGACACGCATCACGACCTGTGTTTGTTTTGTTACCTCTGATTCTGAGGGACATAAAAACCTCACACTGTTTTTACAGGAGCGCACCAGAATGTTTGACAGTCTGAACATGCACTCCCTGGAGAGCTCTCTGATCGACATCATGCGAGCCGAGCAGGACCCGATGAAAGGTAAGATTACCTTTCCCTTTCTATCTAAGTTTGGGTCGGGGGGGATGGGGGGGAGGGGGTCAAAGGGAGGTGATCGCGTTTGGCAAGGAGTACTGGCGTCGCGCAGGGGAAGTGGCCGGCCCAATGTTCCCAGAGCTGTGTTGTTTTTCCACACTCCAGCTTATTTTCTCCCCGCTGAGAGCTTAATACTTCTGCCACCAGCTGAACTATTACATGATCTTCCAGCGCTGATCCTGGCGCTGCTTAACCTGAGCAGCACACACAGCTGAGTAAGGAGCGGATGAGAGAAGGGACCGCACTTTTCTTTGATATCTCTTATTTGTTACATAAGTGTTCAGACATGTGCAATATCGCACATCCAAGTCTGAATCAGAAAAAGGGGTTATCGCCAAAGTAAGTTACACTTACGAGGAATTTACCTTGGTGGTGGGTGCATACACAAACAAACAAACAAATTAAACATTATTATGAAATAAACGATAAATACAGAAACAAATATGTACAAAATGGCTGTTTAGCATAAGACTATAAACTTGAACTAAAATATATATGAATATTCTTGAGTTTTCTTTAAATTGCATGGTTATTTAATTAACCAGCAATGTATATAAATCTATATACATATACATATATATCTATATATATATATATATATATATATATATAGATATATATGGTTTGGTAGGAGCAAGCAGAGAATGTCCTGCAGTGGGACACTGCCTGGCCTCCTGGGCTCAGCTGCTGGACACCAGAGGAGCAGTGTCAAATAACTGCAGCGCTCTCACTCTCCTCTCCCAGACACGGCTGCTTCTAGCTCCTTTACAGCCTCCCAGGCCAGCTACACTTGCCCTTTATAACATGGCCCTGAAATAACAACATCGGTAAACCCGAGCCATGCATACAGTCGTGTTTTTGTTCTGGTATATGCGTAGAAGCACCACAATTCTTGTGCAGTTTTTTATTTGTAGTCTCCAATAAGACACTGCTGAAAAAATCCTGACTCAACCTGTGCCCTCCTTTCTTAGGCAAGTTTCATGTTTTTCCCTGCCAGAGCAGATGGAGAGGACATGGCCCAGTGTGCACAGCAGAGAGAGGGGAATCTAGACTAATTTTAGATGTGATCACAGTTTCACACACTGTGTATGACAGCCAAGAGAGGAGACGGCAGGGGGGAGGGCTCTGCCATTTATAGCATTGCCACGGCTGACACAACAGTGTACCGAAGTCTGACTACAGCAGTTCCAAAATGCAGGACCTCATAAAACCAAAGCATTCAGTGCTGGGGCCACTTCTAGCTCACCCAGTAAGAGCGTGTGCCCCATGCAGGCAGAGTCCTTTCCAGGACTCTCCCCCTTTAATGTCCATCCACTGTCACTATCAAATAATGGGAACAGCTCCCAAAAAGTCACCTTTAAAAAAAAATTAAAAAAACATTTAGCAGTGCAGATCAATATTTTATATTGTGGTTTTTTGTTGCTATTAAACATTTAAAACTACTATGTAGAATTTGAACAGTTGTGACTTTGGTGCTTCCCAGTGGTAGGATCAAAAAAGATTTGTGAAGGCTGATTGGACAAAACAAAGCAAACAGGAAAGAGCAAAAAACACCAATTGCAGATTAAAAAACTTTTCAGATACAAAACATTGGAGGCTATCCAATAAATCATAAAATCATTAAATCACATATAAAAAAAATCTGCATACGAGCACGAACACAAAATAAATGGTTTGTCTGGCAGGACATACAGATATTGAGACTTATTAGACATTAAAAATTACAAAAATACAAATGTTTACATAGAATATTGCATTACAGGTTGGTGTTATATTTCACTGATAACACTTAATTAACTTAATATGTATGTCATGACTTAAAAAACCCTATCTTACTGTTTTAATGTTGATTAAAAAAAACAATAAATAGAATAGAATAGAATGCTTTTAGTGTCATTATACACATGCGCAATACCTGTGCAACGCGATTGAAGCAAAACCTTTACAGTGTCAACAAGAAAAAATATAACAAGGAATGAATAATAAAATATAAAATATAAGTAGGGCAAAAGAAAAAAGGGGGGACACACAAGGTGCACAGTTCCTGAGACGACTATATACATATATAGAATAGTAAGAAAGATACATATGGTTTTGTATTTAGTGTAACATTCTGCCTCTGTTTTTTCATAATAACAACTCAAGGTGTCTTTGGGGATAAGGAGAGCTTTGTTCCTTTTGCTGACAACAGTAGTACTCGCTGTAGACATGTGAGAAGGCTGTTGTAACACATTTACAGGCAGGCACTGTGTGTGTGTGTGTGTGTGTGTGTGCGTGTGCGTGTGCGTGTGCGTGTGCGTGTGTTTATGTTCTCGCTTCCATGTACACACATTGGCCTCGCCCTGTCCTCTCCATCTGCTCTGTCTTATCCCTATTTTTATATGTGTGTGTGTGTGTGTGTGTGTGTGTGTGTGTGTGTGTGTGTGTGTGTGTGTGTGTGTGTGTGTGTTTCTATTTCTCATGTTAGGCCGTGTGGGATGCCCTAACCCTGGGGCTGACGGCCTACTCATGCTCAATGGTAATTATCTCTTAGCAGCATCTCCCTCTGTACCCAGGCTTCCATCCAAATGTAGAGCACATTTAAATCCGATTGAAAATGTGAATTAATGCGTCAGCTTAAGTGGACTTTAAGTCACATGTTCAATGTACAGTTATAAGTGTCTCATGACGCTTCCACCGTTACTCTTAAGCCTCATTAGACTTCCTCACCAGACTCACAGTGGTGGAATACGATCACACAGTGACATGTGGTAGGTCTACTGCCTACCAACATTTCATCATCTGTTTTCTTTTTTATAACAAATCCATGCATTATATTTGCATAAAGTGCTATTTGTCATCAAAATGTCTATGTAGTGCAAATGGCCTCTATAATCTAGCCTCCATCCAATTGCCAAGGGTTCAGGCAAACTCAAGATCTAATCCTTTGTTATGGCGCTCACATGACCAGGAGTGTTTACATTGTTAAACTCAAGTCACCTGAGGACTTTGAATGCATCACACACAGGACTTTATTACATCCCTTTTTTATCAAAATGTAAATTTGAAAGCAGAGTAATTGTGGCCTTGCAGACTTTCTGCCTCACATGTTGACACACACGCTCCATGTTGGGCTCAGAAATAAAATCTTGTTTTATAACAGTGTCAACGGGACACAAATCTGGGTCAGACGCAAATAATAGTAAGCGCGCTTTGCTTTGTCTCTGGTATTTGCTGTTTCCTCCTGAGACCCAGCAATCAGCTATTGGTTTTCGCCCTGTGTCAGAGCCAGATGTCGTCTCCCATCTCTGAGGCCGAACATGTTGCTGAGATGAGCCTCGTTGTCCCTGACAGAGGACATCCAGGGCTTTTCAGTGATGCAACACATGTGGAGTTGGACCTGGACAAGTTTAATTTTCTGGTTTTCCAAATAGCATCCAGATCCGATCTCTGGCACATTTTAAGGAAAAATAGGAGTAGTTTATTAGAGCAGTGAGATAATGTTTTTTATTTTTTACCTGGGAAAAGCATAAATCTTGTTCTAGGTCTCAGGAGGATGTAAGCTATGCTTTTAAAAAGTATAAACAAGTCAATATGGTTCACTTTTGGTTCACAAGGGGTTGGATGAAGACATCATGAGATAACTCTGCAGATTAGAGTCCACAGAGGTTACATGTAGCGTTTGAGAGTGTGTGCGCAGCTGAAACTTGTACTCTGTACTTTTCTACATGCAGCCCGGAGCTATGGGAGACGCCGAGGTAAACTCAGCTTTCTATAACACGTCTTTTTCCTTGTGGCTTATTCTCTTGTGGCATGCTTCGTTGCTTGAATGGATACCAAACTGATTCCTGGAGTGTGGAGGCAGACTTCAAATCATCTTTCTGTTTTGAAATTTTGGAAGCATTTTTTGCCCGATCACTTTCTTTTTTTTCCAAAACATCAAACAAAATTACTTTTAGTTGACTTGATCGTACTGTTTTAAGTACTGGACGTGCAAGTGGCACTGATAAAAAAATGCCATAATAAAATAAAAAATGACGTCTGGAACAAAGCATTTTGAATATAAAATTTGAAAAAGAAATACATCTGATATGAACTAAAAATGAAAATTCTTTTAAAAACTAATCACATTATTGTTTAATTTGTATATTTTTATTCATTCAATTCATTCATTTGATAATTCATTTTGTAATCACTTATTGATATATTTAATATTGGACCCTCTGGGGCTCCATACTGCTCAGCAGTGCTATTAACAGCTTCGCTCCACACAGCCTGCCTTTCCTCACCTGCTTCACACATGCACACATGATGGCGTGTCTAAAGCGTGATTTATGCTTCTGCGTTCAATCTAGGCGGCACGGACCCTACGCCGTAGCCTCACGTCACCTCTCCAAAAATACAACTACACGTCGCAGCAACAGATGTCGCTTGGTAGCATTGAATTCCCCCCGACTCGTCTCCTGGTTCTCCTTCTCCGTCGACAACATGAACTCAAGGAGAGGGTTAACTTCTCCTGTCTCACCGTGGTCGGAAAGAACATGGGGTGGTGGGGGTGGCCTATAGCTCACCCAGTAGGTGCGCTTGTTCCACGTTGCCTTAGTCCTGCAGCGGCCCGGTTTCAAATCCAGCCTTTGCTGCGTGTCATCCCCCATCTCTCTCCCACTTTCACGTCTGTTCACTGTCTCTCTCTGTCTAATAAAGGGATAAATATATATATTAAAAAGAAAGAACAGGGGAGACACTTTGTTTCTCTCACTATGCCTCTCTAGAGTCCTCACTCTGAAGCTAATCACCGTTTTGGGGACAGAGCCTTTTCCAGGGCAGCTCCCAGGCTCTGGAACTCCCCCCCCCCCTATGAGGTCCGCATCTCTGAGTCCCTCACCATTTTTCAGTCCCGTCTGAAGACCCATCTTTTCTGTTCTGCCTATCCTTATTTATTTTTTTTGTAACACTGTTTCTACTCTGTTAAGCGACTTTGAGCTTGGGAAAAGCGCTATACAAATTCAATTTATTATTATTATTATTATTGTCACTCTCTCCCGCACTCTACCACACACTCCCCACACATACACACACATGCCGGCCGTGCTGTTCTCTTAAAGAGTTCAACGCACACACCGACGCATGAGTATAAACTTCAGGCCCCTTACGTAGGCTACAGTGAAAGCTCTGCATGGAGCCTCCGCAGAACCATAAATCACGCTTCAGTCTCAGACCTGTAAAAAACCAAATGACTCCAAACACTGCCCCCCCTCTGGATGTGTCAGGAGAGGCAGAACGCTTTAGATACATGTTTGTGATTTATGTTTCTGCTTCTGTGCGTTTGTGTGATTGCTTGACATTTTGCTGTAGCCTTAACCGCCTTTTTTTTCTCCACCAGCCCGCTCCTCCCTCTTCCCTATTGATGACAATCTCCTCGACGATGGCCACGGCAACCACGCTGTCCCAGGTGTCCATGGCTCCCCCAACTGTTACCCCCACCAAAATGGGGAACGCATCGAGCGCTTCTCCCGCAAGGTGTTTGTGGGAGGTTTGCCCCCTGACATAGATGAAGGTGAGGATGAGTTGTGGAAGAAGTATTCAGATCCTTAACTTGAATAAAAGTACTATTACCACTCTATTAAAACACTCTGTTACTTAAGTAAAAGTATGTAAGTATCATTAGGAACATGTACTTATTATGTGTGTGTATTTATGTGTGTGTGTGTGTGTGTGTGTGTGTGTGTGTGTGTGTGTGTG
>NC_045741.1:23180645-23181820 GCF_008692095.1 Etheostoma spectabile | reverse complement strand
GTGTGTGTGTGTGTGTGTGTGTTTCTGTGTGTGTGTGTGTGTGTGTGTGTGTGTGTTTTAGGCCTATGTGAAGTGATTTCTGACAAAACAGAGTGTAAATAATTAATTAAAATAAATTATAAATATAACTAGTAAATACAGCACAATACTAGTACAATAGTTCTCACTCAAATGTAGCGGAGTAGAAAGTGGCATGAAAAGAAAAGACTCAAGTAAAGTACAAGTACCTCAAATTTACAGTACAGTGCTTTAGTAAATGTACTTCGTTTCATTCCATCACTGGTGAGAGTAACACAGCCTTTTAGTATTGCAGCATACTGCTGGTCTTCTTCTATTCTATAAACTTAATAAGTCTTTCTTCCTCTTCACCTATCTGTTCTTTTTTCCACTTCACAGATGAAATAACCTCAAGCTTCCGCCGCTTTGGTCACCTGGTGGTGGACTGGCCACATAAAGCCGAGAGCAAGTCCTACTTTCCACCTAAAGGTATTCAGAAAAGCAGCGGGCTTCCATATTAAACATACATGTATGGCTACCATACCTCATGCTTATTGTTAGGTTTATACTTTATACTTGTATTTTGGGTATCTCCTGTAACAGTTTTTCTCAAAGAGAAATTAAAATTAGATTTTTAATTTAAACTTCAAAACGGTGTTTCTCAAACTTTCTGCCATCCACTCCAAGGCCTAATATTGAGAAGCATAGATGTGTTGTTTTCAATTTTTGAATTCACTTCAATTCAAAATCAAATGAACTCTTATATAAATTCAAACATTATTAATTGGGGGCGACCTCTGTTTTCGTCCGCCTCCTGATACAGGTTCTGTGCATTTCTCTGTACACTGAGCGTTTTGATACTTTTACAGTATTTACATAGTACCTCGACATGCTTTATAATCAATAAAGATATGCAAATCTCAATTTCTAAAATACGGGACCTTTAAGACTATAGACTAGGGCGTAATTTCCACTGGGGACAGTGTTGACATGTCCCCCTCCCCACTTTCAAATTGGTTTGATACCCCTATTTCAAACAATAAAGAAAGTAAGACATTTTTTCTAGTAGTCTCTTTTTGTTAAGTACTATTCTTTCTGGCATAATTTATTAATATGGTTAACTTAATCATATCCTAGATTTTGTATAACAATAATCCCTATAAATATATGTAAATGTC
>NC_045741.1:23169341-23180635 GCF_008692095.1 Etheostoma spectabile | reverse complement strand
CCCCCCCCCCTCCCCTCACACACACTAACGCACTTCTCAACCCAAAGTTCCACCCTAGCTAATAGATACAGCATCAGTTGTCATGCATTCATTATTTCAGTGTGTTTAACGTGCACACTGTCGCTGTGCATGTGTGTGTTTCCTAGGATACGCCTTCCTGCTGTTCCAGGAGGAGAGCTCCGTGCAGGCTCTGATTGAAGCCTGCATGGAGGAGGATGGGAAGCTCTACCTGTGTGTCTCCAGCCCCACCATCAAGGACAAGCCTGTGAGTCCACCGGCACCAGCTCCCACTAACCACACACCGTGCCGGCGTTTCCATGGTTTTCCTGAATAAAGAGGATTTAAAGTCTAATTTGACTTTTTGACTCCAGGTGCAAATTCGACCCTGGAACCTGAGCGACAGTGATTTTGTGATGGACGGATCTCAGCCCCTCGATCCCCGCAAGACCATCTTTGTGGGAGGTGTCCCTCGCCCCCTGAGAGCAAGTAATTACACACACTTTGTTTTTCCTTGAGTAATTTCATATCAATTTTCTATTTACCTATAAACTTGTTTTATTATAAAGTTTTGTTCATCTGCTCTTTTTAGAAGCTAAGTAGCCCAGTAGCATAAGGATGGCACATAAACAGATTATATAATTACCAAAATTATGGAAGAGGAAATTGATCCATGAGTTGATCAATTGTTGTTTTTGGTTCTAGGGGTGTATTGTTGTTTATTGAAAGACAGTAGATTAAAAACACTTTGATGATGGTATAGACATTTCATAAAGGGTAGGAACTGAAAGCATTTTGGTTCTTCCTACTCCTTTTTTCTTTATTTTGCTTATTCTTGCTTTTTCTTAAAAGTGAAATACTTTGTCTTGTGTTTTTATTTATTTATTTATTGCATGTTGTTCGAAATAAATCTATTCATTCATTCCAAATGTAAGACGTACTATCGGTTGAGACTTGCAGCCTTAACAGACGTGACCATGCTGTACGTAGCAATAGATGATCAGCTGTGTGTTTGATGAGTGGAACACGAGCGTCTGAGATTACAAATCCCGTCTCCAACGAGTGTCTCGTCCCCCCTCTGACTAGTTGAGCTGGCCATGATTATGGATCGTCTCTACGGTGGAGTCTGCTACGCGGGCATCGACACCGATCCCGAACTCAAGTACCCCAAGGGGGCGGGGCGGGTGGCCTTCTCCAATCAACAGAGTTACATCGCTGCCATCAGCGCCAGATTCGTCCAGCTGCAGCATGGAGACATTGACAAGCGGGTACAATTATTCAGAAGGTGTATTATGATGTGTGTGTGTGTGTGTGAGAGCAGCAGCTTGTTGCTATGGTGAGTGAAAGCTTATTAGGGCTTATTGAATTAGCTTCCTTCCCAGTCTCTCCTGCTTTAAGGCCAGGCCATTTCTTTATATAGTACAACGCATACACAGGAGCAGTCGAAAGTGCTTCACAGAATAAAACAAATACAAACGGGTTACATTTAGAGTGACACGTTACTGATAAATTAAGAGTGGAATTACAAGATCACATACAGTATATGTAAAAAGATAACGAAAGACAAAACGATTCAATTTAGATATATGTTTGAAGACCTGACTTAACCCTCCTGTTGTCCTCGGGTCAAATTTGACCCATTTTCAGAAAGTTTCTATATCAGAAATTTGGGTTTCTTTCAACCAAATTGTAAAAAATAAATGACGTGGATGCTCCATACGACGTTCTTCACAAGTAAAGTAAACGATCAGTTCACTACTTTCATTCAATTTTGAAAACAATTTAACAAAATGAATTAAAAAAACATTGAGGAAAAGTAAAAATGTTATAAAACGCTTGAAACGTGTGGAAAAAAACAACAGACAGCAAAAAGCGCTGAAAAAAAATCATCAAAAATGTTGACAAAAAGGCTTGAAAGGCTTTTCATATTTTGGGAAAAGTAACAAAAATGTCAAATAGTGACTAAAACATTGGGGAAAGGGTCGAAAAAGATGACCAAAAGGTTGAAAAAAAGTATAGTCATTTAAAATTTTGACCCATAAAAACAAAAAGTCGCATGGTCGTTGGGAAGACAACACAAGCCCATTGGTCCTAGCCCATTGGTCCTAGCCCATTAGTCCTAGCCATTGGAATAGAGCTAGCCCATTGGTCCCGAGCCCATTATTCCTAGCCATTGGTCTAGCCATGTCCTAGACTAGGCATAGCCATAGTCTAGCATTGGTCCTAGCCATTGGTCCAGCCATTGGTCTAGACCATTGGTATAGCATTGGCTTAGCCCATTGGTCCTAGCCATTGGTCCTAGCCATTGGTCCTAGGCCATTTGTCCAGGCATGGTCCTAGCCATTGGCTAGCCCATTGGTCTTAGCCCATTGGTCCTAGCCCATTGGTCCTAGCCCATTGGTCCTAGGCCATTTGTCCAAGGCCATTGGTCCTAGCCCATTAGTCCTAGCCCATTGGTTCTAGCCCATTGGTCTTAGCCCATTGGTCTTAGCCCATTGGTCCTAGCCCATTGGTCCTAGCCCATTAGTCCTAGGCCATTAGTCCAAGGCCATTAGTCCAAGGCCATTAGTCCAAGGCCATTCGTCCTAGCCCATTAGTCCTAGCCCATTGGTTCTAGCCCATTCGTCCAAGGCCATTGGTCCTAGCCCATTAGTCAGAGCAACAGAATCTCAAACTTAATTTACTTGTTCACTGGAAGCCAGTGAAGAGATCTCAGAACTGTAATGAGTGCTGGCCTTTCATGCCCACATGCATATACTGTATGTATTTATATACTTTCCATGTCTCCTCTAAAATGTGTGTGTGCAGGTGGAGGTGAAGCCCTACGTCCTGGATGATCAGCTATGCGATGAGTGCCAGGGTGCGCGCTGCGGAGGGAAGTTTGCTCCCTTTTTCTGTGCTAACGTCACCTGTCTGCAGTACTACTGCGAGTTCTGCTGGGCCAACATCCACTCCCGCGCCGGACGGGAGTTCCACAAGCCGCTGGTCAAAGAGGGAGCCGACCGCCCGCGCCAGATTCACTTCCGCTGGAACTAGAGACGCGACCACAGCCATGGTGACACAGTCTGAGGAAAGGGAAATGAAACGCTGGCTAACAGGAAACCGAGCATCGCTCCGCCTCTCCTGCTCTCCTAAGCTATCAGTATAATCCAGTACGTAACACAGTATATACTATATATATCTCTATATCTTTTGTAGCAGCCAAACACCACAAGCCTCAGTTTTTCACCAAATCCCCCTTCACATCTCAGGCTCTGACAACTCTACAACTCTTTTGTGGTACTTTCATCTTTTCTAAGAGGAGATTTAAAAAAGAGATTGATTTTTGTAGGTTTTTTTATTACTATTATTTTTGTATGTGAGATTTAAAGTAGATCCGGGAATGTTTTTTGCATGGGGGCAGCTTGTCTGTCTGTTTGTCCGCTGCTAGCCACCCCAACAGTGTGTGTCGTGCACACTTGTATCTGGGGAAACCTTGATGCTCTAATGTTGACACCTGCCCCAGGTCAATAACCAAAGGTAGCAAAAAGATAGGAGGCAGAAAAATGGACACAAAACAAACTGGTTGTTTTTTAACGTTGCCATGGGCTCCGTCTTCATGTTAGAGAGTTTATTTAAAAAAAAACAAATCAAAAAAAGACGATAGGGTTATTTCTGCGCTCATACTGACCCATAGAGTGATACCTCAAACTACAAAATCTGGTTTCTGCTAACTGTATTCAAGATTTTTACTTAACAAGCTATTTTAGAAGCTTTGCTGCTATATATATACGTATATAAGAATAGATGTGTAGGTATTATATTTAATGCCATTTATAAACCAGAATCATGTAAAACAAAATGCAGTAGGCATTCAACCACTAATGGCCCCCATTGCCATGGAAAGTGCATGTAATGACAATAGGCGTAGCTACACAAAAAGCATGCAGGATAAAAAAAATCAAACCACTGATAGCATAATCAACGACAAGACACACATTTCTATAGCGAGTAGCATGACCATCTGTCACAGATGCCTAAGAGAGAGAAAAAAACAGACAAAGCTAAATAAGTTAAAAAAAAACAAAAAACATATTTAAACGTGCATGCATTGATGTTTCTCCGTCGTTTGATCCGTTTACCTACTTAACGATACAAAAAGTGACATTGGTTCTGCTGTAGACGTAGTGGACGCCATCGTTTGGTGACCCGGTGGCTTGTGTAAACCCCGTGGAGAAGCAGAGTGGTGTTCAGTGGTTTGTGTTGGTGTCGTCCTGTGCTGTGTGACTGTTGTTAGTGTAGACTGAGGCTCTAGTTTAGTATTAGAGGAGAATCAAAACATCAAAGACGGTGCCCCCCCCCACCCCCCCCCACCCCCCCCCCCCCCCCCCCCCATCATATCCCGCGTCTGTGTGTGGTTCCAAAGGTCGATCTGGGAGACCCGATGCAAACACCTTGATCAGCTTGGAAGACGGACCCGGGAGAAGCATCATTAGAACACGTTCGCGTCTCTAAACTTGAAACTCCGGCTCAGTTTGTAGAAAGTAAAGCATCTCTGCATGTCCGCCGGCTTCATGACGAGGACGATGAAACTCCCCTCTCCTCGTATGGGTTGTCTGTGTGTTTGGTTTCCACGGAGACCCTTATATTACTCCAAAACAGGGACAATCTTTCTGTGAGGATGGTGGCTCCGCCGTCCGTTTGGTACTGTGCTCTCGTGTCCCTTTGGGGGTTTTTGTGTACCACGCCTCAGTATCATTGTTCAGGCGTCAAGTGTGTACTGTTACAGGACCGCAGGACCGTAATGACACTGAGATTCTGGCGTTAGTTGAGTCGTATAATTTATTTTTGTCTGTGTTAATACTTACCCATCACTGGCCCTTCAATATATATATATATATATATATATATACAGTATATATGCACTACTTTTCTATGTTATTTCTTATCCACACCCCCTTAAGTAATTTGACTGCAGATGTGGATTCTCAGAAAACCTCCACCTATTAATAAATTCTATTCACATTTTTTTTTTAAATTATTACTTATTTAAGATGTAGCGTGATGCAGTGGTCTTAAGTTATTAATGTTCTGTGTGAGTAGAGCAGGAGTCCAATATTTTCTAATATATTCTAATGTAGTCTGGAGTTGTGAGGACGGTGAGTCCGAACGCCCATCCCCCCCCCCCCCCATGTTTCTCATGACACGTTTGAATATCGTCGCCTGTAACACTTGACTCGTGCTATTTTTGTGAGGTTCTATTTTCTAAGTTGAACACTGTTACTTTGTTCTCAATGTGTCTTTGTTTTTGTAAAAATCATATTTATTTCACTATTTTTGTAGACAAAAAAAAACTACTTGATTTTGATTGTATTTTTCTATTTAAATAGGACTATCAATTTATTCCCCCCCCCCTCCCCCCAGTGCTAACTATGTCCAAAGTTCCATCAGGGACAAAAATCATTAGTAACAACATCAAAGCTTTGATATACAGGTGACTCTATTTTGATACACATAACATTTCATGAAGGAAGTCGCCCCCCCCCCCCCGCGCCCCCCCCCCCTCATGCATCGAGGCCCCAGCTGCCTTTTCCTCGTAGATGCTCTGAAACTTGAATATAACACATTTTGAAAGGCTGACTAACCTCGAATCTGTGTTGTGATGTGCAATACTGTTTCTAATGTTTGTATAAAAATTAAGAACTACAGTGTAAACCTTTTTAAATGCAGATTTATTTTTTTCATTGCATATTTTGCAGATTTCTGATCCACAGTGTCATTTTTTACTGTCAGAAAAGATCGACCCCAGTTTTTTCATTGCAACTATTTTTAAATCCAGAAATCTTTGTACTGATTGTAAATGATTGTAGTTATTTTGGATAGTGTTTTGCTAACAAAAAGGAGAGACTTTTTCATGCATATTTCTATTTCATTTTCATCTTGTTTTATCCCACGTTTGTATTTCATTTAATAGTAGCAGAGTTCTTGGAATAATTTTTCATACCTAAATGTCATTGGTATCATTTTGTATTTTTATGTGGAAATTCACAATATATAAAAATGAAGATGCTAATTTCTGAGATATTATTTTAAGTTTAATTATTTTTAAAGCTAAATATTTGTAATTTTATTGTTAAAGTGACTAATTTCTAAATCAGAGTTTGTGTATAGATTCACAAAAAGTGGTTTATGAGGTGTTTGGATTGTAATTATTGCTGAATGGTTCTTTGATATGCAAAATGAATATCATGTTTATTTTTATTTGTGTTGGTTTTGTATTTAAATGGGGTGTTGATTACAATCTTTTTGTTTTTTCTTTCACTTCCTGAATAAAGACCCATTCTGTTTGGACACAACATGGCTGCTGCTGCTGCTGCTGCTGCTGCGCGTGTGTGTGTTTTAAAGAAAACAAAAAAATATCGAGTAAAAATAGGAGACTTTATAGTCCGTGTTTTCTATCGGTCATCAGAGACAGTGTTGTGAACATATGCAACAGCAAATAAAGTGCAAGATAAATACTAAATATTTCATGTTTTTACTTAAGCTTCCTCATATTGATAGCAGGGTCTGGTTAGATTTGTTTTAGCATTTTTACTAAATGCTGTGTGTGTGTGTGTGTGTGTGTGTGTGTGTGTGTGTGTGTGTCTACAGTATACTCACTACATTTCAAAGGTAAATATTATATTTTGACAGCTGTAGTTACCAGGTTGTTTGCAGATTATGATTTTCCATAGAAGAACTAATGATGCGCTCAATAAATACAGTGTTTTGTTAAAGATCAAAGCAGGATTTTTGATTATGAACAAAAGCCTAAGGGGCCGTCATCATCTGAAAAAAGCAAGAGAAATGCATATGGAGCCAGAGTGTGCAACACTTTTTTCTTACTTTCAAGCAGTGATGGAGTTCTGGACCAGTTCTGGACTGGAGTCGCTATTCTGTGGACTTGACTTGGACCCGTGCACTGAAGACTTGGACTCAAGGATTCATGTGATAGGACTCGGAAGTTGGATGAAGTTTCGGACTACTTTTATGTCTATTGGGCAGTGATGGAGTACTCAAGTCCTGGACTCTGACGAGTCGCTATATATGGACTCGGGACTTGACTCAGACTCAAACTCAGGTAAGGGTGACTCGAATCAGACTCGGACTTGGACTTGAACACTGGGGACTCGAGACTTGACTCAGACTCAACACTGCTCCCAGTGATCAGCAGCTCTTTCCTGTGTGTTACTTTCTTATATTCTATCATGTATATGATAGGTACATCATACCTCCCGAGTGTTAACATAAAGGTTAATCAACACATTGATTAGCTGAAATAACTTCAGTAAAAGAACTAGTCCCGTTAATAAATCATTGATTGATGTTGGAGACATTATTTGTTTTATAAAGGTGGCTTCTGTTTAATCATGTGTGGTAAGGAAATAATCCCAGAAGTCCCCATCACACTTCCTCACGTCACTTCTGGCCCCATCTAGGGGCGAGTGTCGGTGACCAACACTGAGGCACACATGACTTCTCCCTTGTATTCCCTGAACAGCAGCTTTATTCTACAGATCCAAAGCTGCTGACTTCTACACTGAGTGTCTGATATCTAACGAGTCTTCATCCGTGACATAATGGAGTTGATTCTGTGTGCACACGCTGAGTTTTATCCGGAGGATGTGTGTTTGCTTTGGGAAAGTTTATGAGGCAGACAGAAGGGAGTGGATAAGAGGAGGAGGGGGAAGGGGGGAGGGAAGGGTGGATGGAGTGAGTTCAGACTGCTGTTGCATTACAGAACACTGTCAGCAGCGAAGCAGCTGAGCTCTGTGCTGACATCTGAGAGCACAGCAGGAGAAGAAAAACGACAAATGACATGACAGCCAAGGGGTCAAATCCTCAAAAAGAACGGAATCTGAGCAGATAGGACGGAGACTCTCTGGGGAAGACTGATCAGCGTCGGAGATGAACAGCTGCCAACTGTGGGGTAAGAACACTGTAACACCCCTCTGTCTGATTGTTGACCTTTCATTCTGAGTATTAACAGAAAAGACACTTTCATCCTTTTACTTTCAGTTCATGCCAAGCGAATACCTTGAGTACCTTTGCAAATCCCTGTCTATTTGCATCAGTGTTTGTGCAGTTGTACCCACATGTACGCGTGCATTGCTTCTAATTCTTATTTTTAAAACATATGTAGTAAATGGTCGTCCTGAAAGAAGTTAAATGTCTCATTTGTTGTTTTCAAACTTTTCAAACATGATAACTTGGTATTCTAAACCACCTGCCTCCTGAGGAATCTCCAGTTAACTTGTGCCTGACATCAACAGCCCCGGGCCATCACAGAGACACGACTTAAAGTGGACACAGACGTTCTCAGGGAAGGATAGCCAACACACAAGCTTTTCATCGTGTCTGTAGAATCTGCCTCGCTCCATGGGGTTCACTGGAAAAAGAAGACAATGAGACGCAAAATAGTTTTTTAAAGGTTTAATATATTTGTTATCTACAAAAAGACATCAGAAATGGCCTATTTTTTAAATTAATGTTGTTGTCCCTTTTTAACTTACGATTTAATGAGTTGCAGGCACCTACTGGATGTCCATGTAAGAGCATTTTTCACATGCAATTATGTCCTCATGCACATGTACAGGCACGTCCACATGTTTGTGTATGTGTGTGTGGGTGTGTGTGCACATGTGTGTAAAGAGACCACCATTTTCTTAATAATAGCCATTTAACTAATGCTGACATCATTGCTGCAGACAGAGTTGTCAGGCGGGGTTTCTCTCTCTCTCAGGACCTCACACTGGCTCGGTGGCCAGGTCATTACCCTCAAAAATCCCAAACAACACCCTGACAGCACACAGAGCAGCTGCTTTACGCCATGTGTCTGTGTGTCCTTCCTGTTAATCTCATTGTGTTTATTGTCCCGTTAGTACACACATCATTTGTCTGAAGCGGCATCTCGCACTGACGGGACATGTAACGCAAAGGGAAACAAGCTGCAATACTAAAAAAAAAAATTTTATATGGATGATCCACCGCTGCAAACCTGACACACATGTTCCCACGCCCCCACTGACAGAGAGAGCCAAAGAGCAGATGGAGAACTTACGTTCTCACACCCACATGGGCCAATATGCAGAGAGACAAAACGCAAATACGGATTAATGAAATCCATAAATCTTAACGCTAAACTTTTGCATTCGATTTTCTTGTAGAAGAACTCATCTTGTTGGTATTGGCGAGCTTCCATAACTGGCATTATTATGGGATATTTGAGGTCCAACCTCTGCCAGAGTGGATTTAAGTGTGTAGTGTGTCATTCGCCTCTTCACGAGTGTTATTGCTTTTAAACTGATGGTTGCTTTCTGTCAGTGAAACACAATTATACATGACGAGATGAGGTCTTTCTCTCCTGGTAACATATCCAAACTGTATGTACATGTACTGGTTCTGTCAGCTCGAGTGCCATTGCTTCATGATTAGGTTTCCCTTGACAGACATTGTGCTGGATGTTATGTCATAACTTGGGAATGTTTTGGCAATAAATAAGAAGACTTGGAACAGAGAGACAAAGGTTTCGCTTGAGGTCTCTCATGCAATTCTGTGGTGGATGAGGCCATCAGAGTGTGAGACAAATAGCAATTGCTTCTCATTAAAAAGAGTCACATGTGGCCTCGTGCTGTACTTGATCAGAAATTAGATTCACTGATGTGCAGTCGTTCTGTCTGTGACCATGACAACACTATTGTACGTGTTTTGCAGCGGTGTGAAAACTGATAACAGGCTCTCGAGAACCTGTTTAAAAGTCTGGCGTTGCAAACACACTTTCTGTCTTATTGTTTGCTTTTTATCCCCCCCCCCCCTTTGCTCTGAACATCTGCAAACACAAAACTATTCTGTTCTGTATTTTTGACAAAGCTATATATTGTGTACTGAGATAAATACCAATCGCCATGTGGACGGACATGGAAGATGCCTTAGAAGCATGTTGGATGTCAGTTATTTAAAAGTTGCTGTTTGCATTTCCAGATTTGAAGATGTGGGTGCTGATGGGAGCAATCTGTCTGTGCCACTGTGTCTTTGGACAGCTGTTTGAGACCAAAGTGAAAGGAGCACCGCGTCTGATCTGCAGTGTCCCCGGGTCACCGGGCCTGCCTGGCAAACCTGGTCCCGGCGGGCCCCCCGGAGCAGATGGGAATGTGGGTATCCCGGGAAGAGATGGCAGAGATGGCAGGAAGGGTGAAAAGGGAGAAAAGGGAGACACAGGTATATGATAAAACATAAACAGATACAGCATCAGTTTATGTGTGCCGACAAATAAATAAATAAATCAATCAACCAACAATCCGTGCAAGGGAAAAGCTGGCACAGAAAGGTTTGCTTAGCTGGCGTGAGCAGGAGTTGATGTAGAGAAGATGGATCGATGAATTCCATTGAAAAAGTCCTTTCCATAAATAGCATGGTTATAAAATGACATGTCAGACAAACTATGCAGGAGTTGTTTAGAATAGCAAACACTGCAGGCTTGAAGATGATCAATGTAATCAGGCTTCAGGCCTTCAGCTCCCCAAACATGAATGTCATGGACAGTACAAAGCTAACAGGGACTGAACTTTAAAAAAAATACACCTTCTGGACATACATTGTCCTATGAAGAGACATAAAACCGTTTTAAACTCAAAGTCCACTTACTGGCCTATTCCCCCAGCTTTCAATCTTAAGTGGGGCACAATACAAACAAGTAGTAACACTTTCTAACAAGGGTACAAATCATATAGTTATGTAATGTTCAACTAATGCATGACTCGTGATGATTTGTATGCATGAATTACTGCATGCAGGATGTATGTGTTGCTCGCCGTTATTAACAAATGATCAAGTCACCATGCCTGTATGTGATTAGTATACATTTAAATAGATCATCAGTTCATCTTCAGGAATGTTAATTCACAGTTACCTCATACATTAATTCATATGCTACCAAAAGAACAGTACTATGTTGTAGTACACAGAAATATGAAGTTTTTTAAACTGGTTGTTTTTGTGCCAATTGACATATTATGGAGTTTTTCCAATAATAGGACCTGGTTCCATTACATATTAGTACCGCCTTATGCGTGAGGCAAACTGGGCTGGTTTTTGATTCTCAGCATGTGCTTGTTACCACAGCCAGAAGATAAATTAGTTTCAAAATAAGGTGGAGGCAGCAACAACAAAAAAAACAGCTGGCTATGCTGTTCAAAAAAGGCAGGTTTGTTCAGGAAGCCCCCCCCCCCACCACCACCACCATCTGTTGCTAGCGATGATGACACAGTGATTAGTGACGA
>NC_045741.1:23168258-23169331 GCF_008692095.1 Etheostoma spectabile | reverse complement strand
CCAATCAGCAGTCTGCAGGTTTTCACGACACCTTTTGGTATCGCCTCAGCTCGCTTGGAGCCTTGTAGTACTACAAAAAGTACCTGTTAGCAAGTACCAGGGAATTTTGTTTTTCAGAATGGAAAACCAAAAAAGGCAAGTAGAGTCTAGGCAAGTCGAGTAGATACCTTGCAGTAGTAAAATCGCCATTAGAGGAGAATAGTCTGGAATTGAGAAAATAAACAGTTTCATATCTGTATGAGAATATACCATATACTGTTCTGCTTTCAGGGAGGCTGAGCAATGTATTGGTCTGATATGAAGTGTTATGCAAGTGGACTCCAGCTAATTTGGCTGCATAAAGTAACTGGGAATTCATGATCCATCCTGCATGAATTCATGCATTAAATCATCATGAGTCATGCATAAGTTAAATATTATTTAAGCATAGGATTTGTCCCCTTATTATAAGACGTTACCAAACAAGTTATCGTGGTTGGTCACAGCTTGGTAAAGCTTTATTACTTTGTTTTAGAATATTTTGTGAAATTGTCCTGGAGGTAACGCTGCCACAAAGCTGCAAAAATATCTGGAAGGACTAGGTCAGCAGAAACAAAGCACAGCATTGATTTTAACTATGCGGTGTA
The DNA here is from genome assembly GCF_008692095.1 of Etheostoma spectabile. NCBI lineage: Eukaryota > Metazoa > Chordata > Actinopteri > Perciformes > Percidae > Etheostoma > Etheostoma spectabile. Next base: position 23,168,705 of record NC_045741.1, on the reverse strand, counting down.
AAGTGCCAAAAATCTGTCAGTAATGATGCATTCGTGTTTCCATTATGTGTGGAAACAGGAATTCAGACACATACCTCCATCAATATCTCACCTGTGTTTGCACCAACACAGTGATCCCTAGCTCCAGGGAATTTGCTGTGTAGTCAACTGAATATAAGATTTGGATGAATCAAGTCAAACTGTGCTGTTCAAATGTCAAGGTGTGTTCCCAGGCTAAATTACTGCATGACATTGGGTGGGGTTTTGTGTTTCCATTGACTACTCCTTTAAATGCAGGGTTGGTAACTATTTCTAATATACACTTTTTCACATATATATCATTTGAAATGGTATTTACACCCCGACAGCAATAAATAATTCACATGCTCTGAAAAAGGAGTGAAACAGATCCATCATCTGTAGCTGCTGTAATCCTGTCCAAACGCCCACCAATCACTGCCTCGCGGT
>NC_045741.1:23057713-23168248 GCF_008692095.1 Etheostoma spectabile | reverse complement strand
AAGAACCAATGAAATGCCTCCTTGCCCCTCTGTGCATGCTCTACCCCTCCTGCGTATGAGCCTGAGCTGAATGCTCGTCGTCGCCAAAGCAGTTACTGCAAGTCTACTGGAGAATGGAGGAGAAAAGTGACATAAATTAGTTATTTTTGGGGGATTTTTTTAATTAGATAGTGATAGTGCATAGACAGGAAAGGGGGGAGGCAGAGAGGGGATGACACGCAGCAAAGGGGCGCAGGTCAGATTCGAACGCCGGCTGCTGCCAAGGACTCTGTCTAATTGGCAGGCACACTCTACCAGTTGAGCAAGGGGTTGCCCCCATATGAAGTAGTTTTGATGAGTAACATTGCAGGTTCCGTCCCCGCGCTGCTCTGATGCAGCGAGGCAGCGGTGCTCATGCATGTCTGTGTGTGGGTCGGCGCCCTGAGGGCAGGGGGAGGGATTAGATTGAGCCCCGAAGAGATACTACTTTAAAATCTCACTAGCTCTGCAACATTACCAACCCTGCCTTTAATAGTCAGGTTCAACAAGTGCAGAAGAGAAACTCATTCATCATATCAACAATCATATCTATCAGTTGTCTATATCCATGACGTTCCACTTCCAGGATTGCTCTAGTGCCGCCTGACATTCTGCCAGAGGTCACTCTTTTCGGCCGGATGTCCGTTAGATTCTGCTTTCTTTGTGTTGTAATTTTAAACTATGGTTAACTATGGTTACCTCAGATCTCTGCAGGGTAAATCCAAACAGCTGGCTAGACTATCTGTCCAATCTGAGGACTATGGCTACCTGGTCCTCAGATCTCTGCAGGGTAAATCCAGACAGCTAGCTAGACTATCTGTCCAATCTGAGGACTATGGTTACCTGGTCCTCAGATGTCTGCAGGGTAAATCCAGAGTTTTCTGTGGCATGACTGAAACATCCTTTGATGGTACACATGTTCCACCAAAACACGTTCCTTCCTGAGACTATTTAACAGCGGCACAGTGGCGCCGTCCGGAGCTTAGCACCGCCCAAGATGGTTACGATTGGTTTAAAGAAATGTCCATAAACCAGAGCAGGTTTTTCTCTCATCCCGGACTGCTGTGTGGACTAGCCAGACCCTCCTCCGTAGTGTTGTGGTCTGGCAAAGCGAGACTAATCCATCAGTGACAAATGATGATCCCAACATGATTTTTTTCTGTTTCAGGGTTTAAGGGCAGAGTTGGCCCAACAGGTAGGATTGGAGGCCGAGGTGATCGTGGCCCTGCAGGGAAACGAGGCCCGACCGGAGAGAATGGAGATGTGGGCCTAGTTGGTTCTCTGGGCCCTGAAGGTGAGAAAGGGGAAAAGGGCAAAAGAGGGCCACGTGGGACTGCAGGGATCTGCAAGTGTGGCAGCCTGCTGCCTAAATCGGCCTTCTCTGTGGGAATCACCAGCAGCTACCCTCAAGAGAAAACCCCCATAAAGTTCAACAAGGTCCTGTTTGACGAGGGCGGACACTACAACCCACAGACGGGCAAGTTCATCTGTCCATACCCCGGTGTTTATTATTTCTCCTACGATATTACACTGGCCAACAAACACCTGGCCATTGGTCTGGTGCAGAATGGTCAGTATCGCATCAAAACCTTTGATGCCAACACGGGGAACCACGACGTTGCATCTGGGTCCACTGTGATGTACCTGAACTCAGAAGATGAGGTGTGGCTGGAGATCTTCTTCCACGACCAGAATGGGTTATTTGCAGACCCGGGCTGGGCGGACAGCTTGTTCTCTGGCTTCCTTCTCTACGCAGACACAAACTATTTCGACACACTGGCCGAGGACTATGCATAGAACCTGGAAAACACAAACTGCTAGTAACTGTTGTTTTTAAAAGATTATTTTACAACACACATAGTATGGTCAAACTATATTTTTATACAAACATTTGTACTTCTAGTTATAGTGCTATTATAGATACTTGAAGCGATTTTAAATTACATGATTTTTATTAAGCTTGAATATGTTTCTGATGTATTTGTTTTGGATCAGAGTTGAATCAATAACTTAAATAAACATTGTTGACTGGTCCAAGCTTAGTTTGGGGATTTGCCTTCATGAAACGGCTAAACTGAAGCATGTGTGAGACGAAGTTAATGCAAAATATAATATGAAAAGTCAAAATGGGTCAGCTGTGTAGTTATTTAAACATATTTTAGGGCTTTTGTTGCCTTTATTATGCCAGAAAACAGCTGGAGAATGACTAGAAAGCGGGGAGAGAGAGAGCGGATGACATGCAGCAAAGGGCAACAGGTCTGAACCCTAGCTACTGCCAATGACTCAGCTAAAGATCACCCCCAAAATGCACTTTTTGCAGTTTTTTTTCCATAAATACCTTGCTCTGTCTATATTAGATATTTAAACTCCAGATGGAAGATGTTCAGAGGCCGGGGGAAGGAGCCATGGGGGACCTGGAGGAAGCAGAGCATCATCTACACCAGGCAGACCTGGTCACTGGGAGAAAGCCAGGATCCTATATCTTGCACTGGGTAGAGAGAGAGAAAATAACTACACCTTTTTAATAATAATCGTAATTATAATAACGTTTTTACACAATGAAATTGGATATTGGAAATTGGATTGTCATGTCTCCAATGCATTGCACAGTTGCTTTTCACTTTCTACCAAGAATCATCTCTTCTATGTGGCCCAGAGTGCCCCTTGTAGTCGGTCTTTATTACGAAATAGGAAATATCTTCATTTTTGATAGGCTATTAAGGGGAATACATAAACAAAGCATTTTCCCTAACTCTTACACAGTTCTCTAAACCTTTCTTTGTCTCGAACACAACACGTAGTTCCAGATTGAGTGTTATAATTTAATTGGATATCCAACATGGTTATGAATCGTAACCATAGACGGTATAAAAAGATTTGATATTTACAGTATGGTGATCCTGAATGACCAGCCAACCTTTGAAACTAGCATCCAATCACAAAGACGCACCAAGGGACCGAGTTCTAGCCAATCAAAGCATAGTAGGGCGGGACTTCCGGAGATCGGCGGGATTAGTTTATCTCGTTACTAGGCAGCGACATGGATGTACAATATAACGGGCAGCGAAAACGGCGCTGTCTCGGGAAAACCGAGGGATGAATACATTGTTGCAAGTAAACAACACACAGTTTAGGGTTAGCCGGTTGTAATACAGACTAACTTTAGCTTAGACCACAACAACAGTGATCACACTTTCTGTGACGTTGCTTTCTTTATTGTAAAGTAAACTATCCTCGCCACACTGGCCTCCTCAAGGTAACGTTAGCTAGCTAGTTATCATTAGCTAGCTATCTACATTAGTTGTTCCTTATTGGTTTCTGCAATTATCACTTTCAGCAGCTTACGTTAACGTTAGCGCTATAGGTTAGCTAACTAGCTACGTTCCACGTTAAGGGAGCTTTCTAAGCTAATGTTAGCTCCGTTTTAAAACGACTGGCTTTATTTCTGTTTTAGTGACTTTCGGGAAAAACTGCAGAAGAAACGACGTGCTTTGCAAGAGACTTTGGTAAAAAATAAAAATGAGGACGACACTCAGGTAAATGTATACACGTTATGGCCTATAAGTGAATATTATTACTGATAAACATGATATTTTGCGTTGTTTTTGTGGACTGACAATAGCAGTAATGAGTTATAGCACCCAGCACGAACTGAATATTATTACCTTACACGTCATTTAGCTGACGCTTTTATCCAAAGCGACTTTATTTATAACAATTACTACATGTTAGACGCCTCTGAAACAACTAGGGGTTAAGCTTGCTCAGGGACACACTGGGTGACGTATCGTATTGAGAATCGAACCCACATCTCAAACACTAAAGATATGTGTCATATCCACTGCGCCATCACCATCATCATGAATAAGAGCTGTCCTTAACAAGACTCAACATGAGCTAGAGGAGTGTCTCACTTTGCACACACAAAGTCAGGAACACACAGGAACACAGATAGAAGAGCTGCTAACCCTTTAGGAAATCTAATTACACTTGATAGGCTCTGGTTCCGTCGACCAAATTGAGAAGTGAGGAGAAACTGCAAGCTACAATGAAGGTTGGTGTGTGTTTTGTAGCTTAGCCTGTAGACTGTAGTTCCCCTCCTGTATGTGCTGCTGGCTGCTCAACACCAATCTCTTTCACTCTTGCCTGTGCCAATACAGCCTTTCACAGCTGTGCTATGAAGCAGTTTGGATAGAATTACAGTTTGCATATGCAATCTTGTTGCTGTTTATCATTGTTGCTGTGTTGCAACAGGAGCGTCAAAGCAGTGAGGAAGATCCAGGAGAGACACTGAAACGCACGTTAAGGGCTCAGAGACAGAGGCAGAAGAAAAGGGTACATTTACCTCTTACAACCATTCTGTAATTGCATTAATGCCAGTTTCATAAAACCCATTTAGTTTACAAGCTATATAGAACAGTATATGTATATATTTTTCATCTCTTGGCATATGTTAGCTGCTTGGCCATTCTTCAGCCCAGGAGTCCCATGTGGAAGAGATCTCCACCATTCAGCACCACAGTGAAGATGAGGGATCAGCTGAAAAGGCAGGAGACTCTGGGGCTTTGTCAAGACCTCCGACTGGTTCTCAGAGAAGTTAGTGTCCACCTTCTCTCTAAACTTGCCTCCTCTCCCCCTTCATGCCTTTTGGCTGTTTTTGACCTTATTATGCAGCATATAATGACTTTTTGTCATTTCACAAAAGGACCTAAACTTCTCAAAATGAACCTAAAAAGTGACTATAAAAATGACAATATCCTCTCCAAGCAGTCAGTTACCAGCATTGGATATGAGATTAACGGTGTCAGTAATAATACAGTACTGTGTAGTCAATGTAATTATTGTTTCATGGTGTGCTTTGTCTTCCAGGTCTCTCAGGGAGGCAGCATTCTGCCAGCTCTCAGCATTTAGACAGCTTTGTGACACGGCGCCTGGAGGAGACACTGAGAGCAGCCAGAGTAAACCCAAAGTCTTTTTTTGTGCATTAACTAGCTTGTATTTGATTAAGATTACAAAATATATCCTATTCCAAAAAACTGCCTGTTTTGCAAAAACTTGTATTTATAAGAATAGCCTCTTGTGTTCTAGTCTAAAGGTGAGAGCCTCCAGCAGCAGGAGGCCTCTCTTGAGCCAGCCAGTCGCCTGCAGAGCCTCAGAGACAGAGACGCTGTAACAAGGTTTGACAAGGTGTGAATGATGATTTAACCCAGTGCAGTGGAGGTTTATGTGGGCATTAACACCAAGAAAAGTGATCCGGCGATTTGCCAAACCGTCAGCCCAACGCAGGCATTGTGAACGCAGCCTTACTCCCAGTGTTTTACAGATAGATCCGGACAGAGCTGGAAGACACGACGACCCTCTGGCTCTCAAGACCAGGGTCACGTTCCGAGAAGCAGCCAGACGAGTGAGGCTGGAGACAAGATTGCAAGCATTTTAAAGAACAAATTAATTGTGTTGTATGTATTTAATCATTATTTGTAAATACAGACAGAAAAAGGCCTCCCCACTGCTGAAGAGGCATACAATTTCTTTACACTCAACTTTGAGCTAGAGCCACAAGACGGGACTGAGAAGGAGAGGAAGAAAAGAAAAAAACAGAAAAAAACAACTGAGAAGGACAGTGATGAAGAAGGAGGTGTTGAAGAGCAGGAAGCTGCTGAAGTAGATGAAGATAATCCTGATGAAAATGTAGACCAGGTAAGACACCGACATGCTATTGGAAGAAACGGTCCGTGTGTCTCATGATTATTTCCACCTGTTCTGTAGCTGCAGTTGCATAAGAGCTAGTGGATTCCTCATATTCTCGCCTTATATTCTTCGCCCCGCTTTAGAGTGAAGCAGCTCCTCTTGTGCGGGATGAAGAGGAGGATTTATTCGTCATTGAACAATCGTCAAGGGACTTCCTGGAAGTGAAGAAAGCTGAGTATGTTGGGTACCGAAAACGTATTCAGCAAGAGAGTGAGCTCCTTTTCACGCCAAGTTTTCGAACAGGTATTCTTTAATGTACAAACCCATCCAATAAACACACAGAGCTTTAAAAAACTGTAGTGTCAGCTTTAATATTCTGTTGAGGATAATAACTATCTTTAAAACGTGTTAACATTCTATTTTTCATTGTGACAGTCCCAACTACCATTAAACTGCCTGAACACATGAAGCCTCGTTATCTGGAGGACGAGGGCCTGTATGTAGGGGAGAGGCCTAAAATATCCCTGACCAATGAGAACATTCTGGAGAACCGCATTTTGAAAATAGAGGAGGTAATTTTAACCAATAGTGTCACTGGCCTTGAATCAATAATTTATAAATATATATACATATAATATGGACAGCTTGGACATGAAAGGGGAGCAAGAAGGGGAATGCCATGCAGCAAAGGGCCGCAGGTCAGAGTTGAACCCGCTGCCTCAAAGACTAAGCCTCTTTATATAGGCTTGCGCTCTACCAGGTGAACTGCCCAAGCAGCTTAAATATATATATATTTTCTTACTCTTTATTTAGGGAAAGAAGTGGTTTGGAGATGACGGCAGAATCATGGCTCTGCCTGACCCCATAAAGGAATCGTCCACCAGACCCCCTCTCTTCCACATGGAGGAGGACCTGGATCCTGCACTGCACACTGTGTACAGGAAGGTCAGAAATGCTCATTCATTCATTTGGCACATCTGAAGCACCGCGTACAATCATACTCTGATAGTGTTGTGGCACCCTCAGACTTGGGTGTTCTCCTACCTCTTTGCCATTAAATAAAAGAAGAAGCAGAAGGGCAGTTTTGCATTTGGTACAAAGGAACAGGGTGGATAGGTGGGTAGGTGGGTGCAAGGTGTTTTTTTGTTTGTTTTTACCAGGGAAATTCAGCAGAGATGGAGGCTGACACATCTGTGAAACCATCTCTGCAGACAATATACAGCTACATCTAAAATCCCATCTGGGCATTTAAAGAAATACAGGATGTGTTGTCTGTGCTGGCCTGTGTATCCGCTACTTTATACTTGACCTCAACAGAAAGAAAAGGCTGGTTTGGAGAATCTCCTTTTCTTGCAACGTCTGGTGTAACAATTGTACATTAAACTATATTTAGGCAGGATAGAGCAGTGCCTATTGTGTGTTCTGCTGAACAAAACCACTCTCTGTAGGGCCTTGCAGTCCTTTTCACCATATTCCCTATCAGGGCGCTCTAGTTGATGCAGGAGTAGAAATTCCTCAGTATTTGTATTTCCTTAGCCGTCTGAGGTGAAACAGCCTCTCTCTAGCCTTTCTCACCACTGAGTCAGTATGCATTGCCCAGGTCAGGCCTTTGGTGATGTGTACACTAAGGTACTTGAAGGTTTGCAGTGCACCTCTCCACTGAGGACCAGTTGATATTAAAGGGTTCGTAGTTTCTTCCCTGCTTTTTCCCAAACTCCACTATCATCTCTTTAGTCTTTCTGACATCCATAAATAGGTTGTTGGCCTGACAGCAGCATGTCAGGTCCTTTACTCCTTTCAGGTAGTCCTTTTCATTGTTGTCTGTAATCAGGCCCATCACAGCTGTGTCGCAAGCAAACTTGAGGATGGTATTGGATGGTTCTTGAAGTTGACTATACAGTTGTGTTTGTACAGCAGCAGGCTCAAAACACAACCCTGGGGTGCTCCCCTGTTAAGGATGAGGATGGAAGAGGTGTGTCCACCCACCCTCACCCCATTTGGTCTGTCTGTCAGGGAGTCAAGGATCCACGTGCACAGTGAGGAGTTTAATCCCAGGCCCTTGAGCTTTGTGACATACCTGGAGGGAACTATGGTGGTCAGCATTGAACGGTTGTCAATGAACAGCACATCTCACTTAGGTATGACAAATTATGTGTCAGAGTACATTGTCCGTCTGCATCGTTATTGGAGGCAGATCATTTTAGACCTTATTCACACTCCTGAATTCATTGATCTCAAATGTTGCAATGACTTTGCAGACCAAAGAGGAAAAATATAACAAATGATGAAACCCTGAAATAACAGATCCAAAAAGGCGTTGAGACCTGGTTCTGGTTGGGTGTGTCTTGAATGGGAAACCCCCAAAGAATTCTTGTTTTCACATTCTCACATTTTGTTTCTCACTCTGGAGATGAGAACAGCTGCAATATTTGATAATCTGGAAAACAGAGCATCCATTGTAGTTAAATTGAGGGTTTCTTTTACATTTTTGTCATGCATGACGTTTCATTACAGCACTCCCTGATGGTGCTTAATCAATCTTGCCAACTATTTCATGCTTCCTTTAAGCTTGCACACATACTAAGATACACTCAAGCTAAACACAAGCACAGAGTATATTTCAATTATTATTTTCCAGAACATTGCATGACAAATAATGTTGTTCTATCCCCCAGGCTGTAAAGTCTAAGTATGCAAACCTGTACATTGCTGGTGCAACGGACCCCGAGGGAGACTACCAGCTTGATGTGGATGTTTCGGGGCTGATCTTCTCCCATCACCCACTCTTCAGTCGCGAACATGTGCTGGGGGCCCGTCTGGCTCAGCTGTATGATCAGTACCTCACCAGGCAGCACAATAACCTCACAGGACACCTTACTGACAAGGTAAACTTTATCAGCTGAATAGTAAAACACAACAACTCTGCAACACGTTTTCTTACATTCCTGTATACATCTAGAAATCTCTTGTATCAAATAAACCACATATATACGTTGTGTGTTACCTGTGTGCTGTAGTTGAAAGGATTAAGGAGAGCGTTGCGGAATATACATGAGATCCATGGTGGGGAGAGCCTTAATCAAGCCATGCAGCGAAGGATATCTGAATACAGTCTGGAGGTTAGGTGAGGTCCCCAGATTGTGTCCAATCCATGTCCTGTTTAGTCTACAAAGAGAAAAAGAGTCTTGACAAGAAATATACACAGTTCGTTTTTAACCCTGAATATCACAGGAACACTCGGCAGCTGCGAGACAGTGAGCAGGAGAAAGACAGGACTCTGCTGAAGCACATAGTTAAACTGTGGAAGGAGCTCAAGGCCCTGAGAGACTTTCAGAAGTTTACCAACACGCCCTATAAGCTCTCGCTCAGAAGGTAAATCTCTTTGTGTAGTTATAAAATTGGCCCATGTCTGTGATAATGCATTTGCTGACGCTGCTCCATAGAACTATTATAAAAATGCTCTGATTACACATTCACTTCTACCCCGAACAAATGCTTGCTGGATAATGTGTGTATTTTCTCATTTAGTGAACAGATGCTTGTTCCTTTTTACGTTAATGGGCTTTGTTTTTCTTTCTTTTTTTTTTAACTTTGCTCCAGAGAGAATGTGGACCGGACGTTAGATGAGCAAGAATATGAAGATGAAATCTTGGCAGAGCTTATGGAATTGGAGGCCGAGATCGAGGCGGATTACCAGAAAAAGTTTGCAGAGTATAAGAAACAGCTGCAGGACTGGAAGCTCTGTGTAAGGAAACAGGTACCTATTACAGTCACACTGATAACTCAGCTTTTTTATTAGCTTACTGCAAATATACCAGTACTGTGTCACTTGATAAGTAACAATGTTTTCCAGGAAAAAAATGCCAAAGTAGGTTTTAAATAATTTAGAAACAGTTTTTCCATCAGATAGCACTAACAAGGTGATTTTTAAACTGCACTGTTGTGCTTGGTATGTGTCTTGGTCTCAATAAAAATTGGGAGGGGATCTATGTGAAGTTTGTTTACATATGTTATGTTTTTATAGTCCAAAAAATCTATCAGCCAATATTTATATATTTTTTGAATAAATATCGATTTCGGCCTCAATAATCCTGTCAGAATAAAGGCCAAAAATGCCCCAAAATTAATGATACAAAACAAATATTAACACACATATCCTATGTTTTCATTTTTTAGAAAACTAAAAAGAAGAAGAGAAAAAAGAAGAAGAAAGGCAAGGCACAGGATGAGACAGAAGAAGAAGATGAGTACCAGGATGTGAGCGAATCAGAAGGGCCCGTTGAAGAAGGCCCCCCAAAGCCTGAGCCTCCAGAGAAGCCTGACTTTGAATCTATAGAGCAGCAGGTCAGAGAGAAAGCCTCCAGGATACGCAGGAAACCCGGAGAATCCATCCTGATCCCTGAGCTGTCTGCATCTGGAAACCTCACCGCCAGTGAACTCTGCCCCAGGTATGATCAGGAAAAACAGAGAAAGTCTGGGTTTCTTTAAAGCTTTAGTATTATTAAACGTCCAGTAAATTCAAGAAATTGCCAAATGAGTTGCTACAAAGCTAATGAAGACTATCCGCTCCACACAACTCTCTCTGGATTTCTCAGTATGACTATGTCCAGAAGGTTGTGGCATCTGGTGACTTTTGCACGCAGAAACTCAAGTGGAGATAATGACCTTTTCTGAAGAGTCCATCATGTTTTTTGGCCTCCTTGGCTACTAGCAACTGCATCAAGGAGGGGTGGGGGGGAAGCGCGATCACGTAAGGCTTGTATTATGTGGACGCACCAACAATGTTGTTGTCATTACTTAGAATTCCTCATAGGGGAGACAAAAACTACGCACTATGGCTTTAAAAAGGGTTAGTTTTAACTCCAATTTAGTTTTACTTTCTGTCAAGAGTTTTAGTAAACATATTGAAATATAGTCCTCTTATCTCACCCACTGGCAGATTCCTCACTTGTTTTGAGAAAAGTAAGATGATTTCCATCTGAAATAAAAGAACTACACTACTATTGTGGCATAAAGCTCAACATTTTGAAAGGCTCTGGTTCTGGAAGTTTTTTTTCTCCATTCAATTGCTCCATTGATGTTTTAGAAAATGCTTATTTAAAGAGTTTTAAGCCTTGAACCAAGCCATCCAGCTACGAGATGAATCAAGACCATGAAACGTTTGATTAGGCTAAAAAAAAAGAAAAAAATTAAAACTGAAGAAAAGACAAATGTACAAGACTGTGTACATTAATGATCATTGACTTCAGTGGTACCAGCCCTGCTTACTAACTGTTTGCAGGTTCAGTAAACATTTCTATGGCAACCGCAAGCTCCACCAATTAGAGACGTTGCTGTTATGCTTAGGATTGTGGGTAGTGCAAATAAATGTGTTTTTCTTAAGACAAGGTTAATATCAGACAGAGATGTGGCTTCTACAGCGGCATAAACCTTCGTTTCACATTCTCGCAGCTCGTGGTCATGGTTTAGACACTAAGAAAAATTATCAATATCGTTATGGAGAAAATGAATAGGATTTTCACTTTCGGAACCACACTGTTGAGGTCTATTATGGATGTTCTTCATCTGGTTTATTTAATCCTTGTTGTAGGTCGGAAACAGCTCGGCGAGAAGATGTTACAAGGCGCTCTCTTTTCGTCAAGATCCTTTATAATGACAAAGAAGTCTCCAGAACAGACAGCCGCTCCCTGAACACTGATTTCAGAGTGCACTTTGGCCAGATCTTCAATCTCAGGATAGTTAACTGTCCCCAAAGCATCAATTTGCAGGTACAGTACAGCCACATTTGTCATCCACTCATCTGAGTGATAGATTAGTCCGTGAACTGTATTAATTTCGTGTGTGTGTGTGTGTGTCTGTGTGTGTGTCTGTGTGTGTGTTAGGTGTTTGAGGAGATTGGCTCATCATGCTACCTCCTGGCTCAAGTGTTTGTTCCTGTGCCAGAACCTTCAGTTGTTGCGGACAGAGTCTCCCTTGAGGAGTTTGAGTTTAGCAGCAACCAGAGAGTGATGTTCGACCATGAGGGTGTAGGAAGTGGTAAATGCCTTTTATTTATTGCAAGCTCAGGCCTGAAACTCAGAGACATTCATATTTGAATTGTACGGGGACCTTTCAGTGATGTCAGTCCCTGTCTCCTTGTGTCTCGTCCTCTTTGTATGCCTCGTCAGACGTGCCCCTCTCCTTTGAGGCGGATGGCAGTAACAAACAGACCCTGCTGACCTCTGGGAAGCTGTCGTGTCGTGTTTATTGGGGGTCTGGGGAGGACGGTGTAGCACTCGCCCCTCCTGTGTCTCAACAACGTGGTGGCCTACACAGGTAATGTCACTTAAAGGACAGTACTGGTGGTTGTGCGTGTTTTAGCCCATTAAATGCATGTCCTCTATGATTTACATCGCAGCTAACCCTTTGTCAAACATGACTACTGATTCATGGATCCAGTGGAAGCCAGTAGTTTCAGTTTATGTCGGCATGATATAAACTTGGCAACATGCTCAAACTTGTTTAAGTAATCAATCATGTTAAACTTTTTTTTTGCATCAAAGGTTATGCAGCAGGGGAAGTTTCTTATAAGTCCCTCAACATAAATGTTGCATTAAACAACCTATTCAACTTGCCATGCCATAAATATTCCCATTTTTGCTTATCGCCTGATTACATAGCTCATAAATGAATATCTAGGCTCAATATTTTTTATGCAAATTCCCAAAACATTGATGTCAGAGCTTTCTATAACTGCACCTGAATGCATCTGTCTGAAGGAAGGTTCAAGTCTGCAAATTTCGCATCATATCACATTGAAATAAGCTGCAGCCTGTGGTTGAAATAAGTCTTAGAACATAGACTTAACAAAAATAGTCATTAGTAATGTGTGGTGTGTGCAGTCTGTAGTTTATGTGCCTGAGAAGTCCTTTTAAGGATATATTTTGCCCATTTTTAACCAGCTCTGTATCATCTTAGTGTGGGCAGTGAGTGCAGGTGAATGTTCTGCAAAGGTCTGCCAAGATCCGCCGGATTACACTCCGCAGTTAGCAGCGCCACACCGCGCACCGTTAATCAATCTGCATACACTGCCCAAATACGGTGAAACGGAGCTGGTCTAAAATTGGCAACATTTGTCCCTAAACCTTGTACCTTGTCTATGGTAATTGTTTTTTAGAAGTATTAATCACTTTCTTTATTTGTGTTTTTAGTGGCTTGAGCCGTCTTGATGCTGTTACATTTATTGGTGCATCTGGACTATATGACATGAAGAAGATTGGAGAGTGGGCCACACGGTCACGACTTGACCCCAACGATCCAAAAAATGCCTCCATCATGCAGCTGCTAAAAGTGCGTATCAGAATACAGTCCTTTGCATAAACAAGTGGTCTGAGCATTTAGATTCTTGGTCTTATTTGTGATTTAAAAAAACAAAACATGGCTTCTTTCTTTGTACCTGGTGTTCACCAGGTGGCCACTAGTGGAGAGGTAACAGCTCCAGAGTACTTCCGTCTAGAACAGCTGCAGGAGGAGTTTAACTTTGTGACTGATGAAGAGTTGGAGAGGTCCAAAAGATTTCGCCTGCTCACTCTCAGGAACCAGGAAGTTGCAGAGTTTCGAAATTACAAATGTGTTCCTTCCCTGGAGAGGGAGGTCACAGACAAGGTGTTCCAGGTCAGCCTTTCAAACATTTACAATATTGCAAAAATAATGAATAAGGATGCATGAACTCTGTATGAGGCTTTTTTTCTTCTTCTTTTGGTTAAAATTGATTTCAGGAATATGAGAAGAGACTGAAAGAAGGCGAGGTAGTTGACACTAAAGAACATCTGGATTCACACCGAGCCTTAGTAGCCAAATACCTTCAGAAGGTGAGTAGCCCGTTTAATGTAACTATGTACAGTACGTATTACCCCAGTCGTTTTCACATACAAAACACTAAGTGGTGATGATAATCTTGGCTTTTTCCACAGATCCGAGAATCGGTCATCAACAGATTTCTTCTTGCTAAGCATCACTACATTCTGTCTGACTTGGTGGTAGAAGAGGAGATACCAAGCATCGGGTAAATATCTCCCCAGGCATTTTTAACTCACTATATTCTGTCTCGCTTTTAACTCCTATCTTTCACAACTGATACTTTTTTCATGTGTTATGCATGTCACTGTAATTTTTCTTTCCATCTTGCCAAACACAAAATAGTAATTCAAGCATGTAGTAGGGTTATATACCGAGGGGTCTTAAAAATAGCAACGGTATCAGTTTCAACACCGTCATTAAAAAAATGCAATGCACTTATATAAAAGACAAGGATTAAATATTAAATATAATTTAATTAATGCCTAAAAATGCTTATGTGTGGTTGTCAACACTTGACAATGTGGAGGAAAAAGGGGGGTGGGGGTCTGACCTGGTCTGGAAAAAGAACAGGACTTCTGCAGTTTGGCAGCCTTTGGGGTTCTGCTCTAATGAGAAGGGAGAGGTGTTTCAGTCTTAGTGTTTGTTATTCACTTTCTGGACGGTGTAGGCACACGGCAACAGTTTTGGTGACGCCTCACATCATCATTTCTAATTAGATACGGTAATACCGTATATACCACGGTAAAATAGAGTGGAGGTTTGACACTATCAGAATTTGGATACCGCCCAACTCTAGCATGTATGCATGTAATTTTTCCTTCTGTATATCCTACGCATATTCCCATTGTTGAAATAACAATACAAGGTAGGAAAACTTTGATTACTTTAAACTATGGGATTGGCATCAAAATCAACCAGAAATCAGAAAAGTGAAACAATATAAATCACAGGCTGATGATGTATTCATTTCTTGGCCTGGTGCTGCTTCGGTCTATCTGATCTTGAATGCAACACGACATTATCCTGGCTGAGTATGACTGTCTCCTGGGACTACCCAAGGCGGGGTTTTAGAGCAGGTTCTCAAAACATGTGGACATAATAACGGAAAATGTTAAAGGAATTGTAGTCTTTGATGGTATCTGTGCAGATTTATAGATAAAAACTGTACAGCTGCCAATGACAATCATGCTGTTGGGTGTAACTTTGCACGTTTTCTTTTTCATTATTGAAAGGGAATGTTATATAAGCTTTTCTGTTCCATTTTTCTGTTATATTTCTGCTATTCTCTTCTTTTTTATTTTAATTTTTTACAGTGGTGCAGGTCCAGGGTATGAGTTTCTTTCTTTTTCTCCCACTATCTGTGTCTTTGTCTCTCCATTTAGTTTGAACCCTGAGTACCAGTACAGTAGTGACAATAGACCTCTTGTAGTATGCAGTCCTTTCAGGATTTTGCAGAGATTATTTTACCAAAATAGATTTTGAGGTGTTTGTCAAAAAAATAAGTTTATATGTATTTTTTGCTTTAATATTGCAGGAATAGATAAAGTTACAATTCTACATTTGTGTGCCTAACATATTTTTCTATATTAAGTAATCAGTAATCAGTCATTTATAAAAATAGTATATAATTACAGAACTAATTTGGCAGCTTATGAATATAGCTTTGCTTGCTATAAGTATACTGAAAGACAGCTCACTGCTTATTGAGTGCACCTAGTCCAAACTAAATAACACTATTTTTTATTATATATTATGTGCTTAAACACTTTGCAAGGCACAGTTTGCCTATAATATGCAGGTAGAGCTCCTTTGTTCAAACAAGTTAAGCAATCGTCTTCCTGGTAGTCCCCTGTGCCACAATTTAATCCTCCATATATTGGTCGTACTACACTGAAACATAGTAATAAGTAACAGAATAAAACACTTTTCTCCTTTAGTGGCTCCATTTTTCAACAGCTAAATTAGTATTGTGATCATATAATCCCAGATACTTGGAGGAACTGAGTACTGTTGGTAATAATCATACCCCACACTTGAAAAATTTAAACAAAATGGGATCTTTCAATAAATGATGTCCAGACAGTCTGATATAGGTTTAAATGAGCAGATCCTTGTTGGTTGTTGATTAAACAATAACAGCTGTTTGTTTTGACAATCAGGATTCTGGGACTGAACCTTTTCAAGCTGGCTGAACCCAAGCGGCCCCTAAAACCTCAAAGGAAAGCGAGGAAGAAGGTGACTGCTCAGAATCTGTCTGATGGAGACATCAAACTTCTGATCAACATCATCCGGGCGTATGACATCCCCATCCGCAGGCCCCAGTCCAAGTGAGTGTTGAGTGCACCCAGTCAAATTCAGAATATTACCCTCAGGAAGTTATACATGTTAGACATGTAACAGAAAGTTAAACATTTGTCTCAATGCATGTGTATTTCAGTAAACCAGGACAGTCATCGCAGTGTGCCATCCAGGGCAGTGATTGGCTCCTCAGCCAGGTACAATAACTGTCCTTTATAGCTGATTGGCAGCAAGATATTTTTTATTGGCATGCGATCTATATTATATCTGTGTTTGTTTGTGTTTTGTATTGGTGTGATGTAGGTACAAGTGAGGCCCTTTGTGGAGGTCTCCTTCCAGCGCATGGTGCTTCAAACTACCACAGCTGATGGACCCAACCCTTGCTGGAACGAGGAGCTGCAGCTACCGTTCAGGTAGTCTATATCCACAACGTTCCCTTTCTGGGATTGTTCCGGTGCAGCGGGACATTCCACCCGATGTTAGTCTTTTTGCCCGATGTCCGGTACCTCTGGCTTTCTTTGCGTTGTAAATTTAAACTCCGGTGGATTTCTGAGGACTATGGTTACCTGCTCCTCAGATCTCTTCCGGGTAAATCCAGACAGCTAGCTAGACTATATGTCCAATCTGAGTTTTCTGTTAACTTAACTGAAACAATTAAATCAATCGCCAACTATTTTTTTTGATGGGGAAAAAAAAGTCAAACTTCTCTAATTCCAGCTTCTTAAATGTGAATATTTTCTAGTTCTAGATCTTCACTGCTCTGGGACAGTAAACTGAAAATCTTAAAATTTTGAGCAAAACAAGACATTCAATTTCAACTTTAATGTGGGCTTTAGGAAACACTGATCAAAATTTTTCACCATTTTCTAATATTTTATAGACCAAACAAGAATAATCTACAGATAAATTGACTATAAAAATAATTGTTAGTTGCATCCTTAGTTTTATGGCCATTGAGTGATTTGTTTTGAAGGTATATGGTACCTTCAAACAAAACACCTTCCAGATACTGTAGTGCTGTAAACACACTAGAGAACACCAACAAATTAGATAATATGCAAAACTGTTCTTCTTCTCTACAGTGCCCCAAATGGGGACTACAGCGCGGCTGTCTTACAATCAGTCAAAGACGAAGTCTTCATCAACATATTTGATGAGGTGGTTTATGAAACTGGAGTGGTGAGTAAGAATTTATATTTTGCTCACAGCAATCATATCGGAACATGTTCCTTGAATTGTATTATTTGTTCTTTGGGTCGTAATTTAACACCCTTTGCTCCACAGAAGGACCAAGACAGAGCGAAATCAATACACACCCGGGTAGAGAAGCACTGGCTGGGCTCCGTCAAGATTCCTTTCAGCACCATTTATTCTCAGTCCAGGGTGAGAGTCTCTGATTAGTTTTTTATTTACATATATATATATATATATATGATTCTATATCTATTATTAGTATGTGTATAGATAGGCTGTGTGTATATATGTATATGTATGTGTGTGTGTGTGTGTATGTGGGTTTGGTGGTGTGTATATTATGTGTGTGTGTAGATATATATTATATATGTGTGTTGTATATATATATATATATATTGTTGTGGTGTATATATATGTTATATATATTATGTGTGGTATAATATATATGTATATATGATGTATATATGTGTATATATATATATGTGTATATAATATACACATATATATATATACACACATACATATATATGTTTGTATATATATAATATACATATATAACATACATACATCACACACACACACACACCCACACCCCCACACACACACACACACACACACACACACACACACTCAATATGTTTTCTTTATTTTCATCACTATTTACATTGTAGATTATCACTGAAGGCATCAAAACTGAAAGAACACAATGCCAGTACAATACAGTATATTGTCATTTATCGTCCCCTGAGTCCCCAAACACAATCCATTTTTTCCAGTATTGCCAGTATTTATACTCAATACTTGGAACATTCATCACAATATCCATCCAGTCAGTCTTTGGTGGAGATTCGGTCTGTACTGCACTGGACTCTCCCCACATACAGAGCTGTCTTAAGCACATCCTCCATTTTTTAAAATATCTTTTCAAACTATTTATCTTAACTTTTTTATTGTTTGTTTTTTTAGCTTAATTGAATTATTCTCCTTTTTATTCGTGTTGTGTAAGTGCTTTTTACTGTGTATATGACAATAAACCTCTTAAATCTTGAATCTAACCATTTTCGTTCTATGGCTTTCTTGCTAGCCTCTAACAATATTTTTGGAATATTGTTAAAATTTGTAATTAATGTACTTGTCTTGTCCCAATACATTAGCTGAAATTTTGCCAAAATAGATTATAGTAAGGGAAGAGTCATTTCCATTATCTAAAATGTTCTTTGTTTCAGGTAAGCACACTGACTACCTGAACTGCTGACTCTTTTTTTATTATTCCATCGGATAGATTGATGGAACATTCAAGGTGCATACACCGGCGGTGTTGCTGGGCTATAGTAAGGAGCGGAGCTATGGCACTAATGGTGCTTACGACACTATGCGTAACCTGAGTGAGGGAGCATTCATCACACTCTTCATCACCATTGAACCCCAGCTGGTGCCTGGAGAGTCTGTTCGAGAAAAGGTAGGACATGTGTGTTTAAGTGCCAAGCTAAAGGATGACTCCTGTTTGCTCTTTAGTACCCAGCCTGCATCACTGTGTGCTAGTTTCTCTTAGTGTGTGTGTATCTTCAGATCCAAGGGGTTAAAGTAAGATTTGGCAGGTGGGGGACCCCTAAGATCCGAGGTTCCATTCTCAAATTTAACACTTTAAAGTTTCTTAATATTTTAAAGTCTACATCCACTACACAGCACAGCAAGAATAATTCACTTGAGCTAGTTCACTTGTTACTCTCGTTATTTCCTTCTTCCAAAACAGTAATTGAGAACACCAGGAGCAATGGCGAGGAGTTGAGGTTTTTTTTAAACAAAATTATGGCTGGTGTGTTAACTGTATTTCTGACAAGCATTTAATTTTTTTTAAAGAGTCCGACACAGTCACTCCACATTAAACACGCCAGGCCTACATTTACTTCCAGCTAGATTCACAGAGAACAATGAAGGAAAAGCAGCATCAGTGATCTATTTAATCCGACCATTCTCTGTCTAGCTCGGCTTAAAACACCGGATATGCATCATGTGATTGTGTCCTTCACTATCGAGCCTGTATGTAAGCGGTAGGCTGCCGACAATGTGATCTTCACCTTTTCACCTGACCAGTTTAGATAGTACGCAACTGTCCTGCTATTGTTACAGACATGTGAACTCACCACAGACAGATGCCTTGGGCATGGACTTACAGCGGTGTCCTGCTGAGAGTGAATAAGGGGAAAACACTGGAATAAATATTTTGCGTTATTTTAAACAAACAGGAAACACGATGTGTGACACTGCCAATCACATTAATTAACTTATTAATCAAAGTTGCCGGAACACTGATCCGGATCGTTTCAAGCCCACTTTAACCCCTGTTTAGATCTTATCAACATCCATTCCTTTTTAATTTGAGTGTCTTTGTCAATACATCAAATATGTTCACATGTTCTCCATGCTGTTATATGTAGGTGGCAATGCATCAATGTATTAAAGTTTTGTTTTTTATCCTTTTGTGCCACTTTTGCTTTTTCTCTGCTACATATGCTAGATAAAGGAATTAAAGGTAACCTTCTAGTTAAACACACCTTTTTTTTTTATTTACCTAACTCAACCATCTGTGACTGCATCGTTCTCAAGGCATATAGTGCTGAGCTGTATTCCTTTGCTGTAACCTTTGACCTTTTTATGCAGTTTGACAGCCAAGAGGATGAGCGTTTACTGCAAGCTTCAGAGAGGTTCGAGAGGGAAGCAGCAGAAGGCTACCCAGACCGACCTTGCATCACCACCATCATAGATCTCAATGGGAAGACCATCTTCGTCACACGCTACATTCGACCACTCAACCCCCCAAAGGAGTTACTGGATGCATCCCTTGATGACCCCCAAGAGACCACGGTCAGTCGCATAATATAAGTGAATGTAGACAAGGGGCTACTTGTATCTTCTTTAGTAGTAATTGCTTGTATTTCTTACCTGATCAGATTTCCTGCAGTGACACATTCTGACTCTATCCTCACACAGGCCCTGGTTGCCCGATTTGTCTCGCTCATCCCTTCTCTGCCGGACAGAGTTTCGTTTTCCGGCAACTGTGACCTGTGGAGCACCTGTGATGTGAGTGAATCCTCTTTGACTGATTGTGATTGACTGGTGGAGCGTGCGCCCCATGTAGACTCAGTCCTTGCCAAATGCACAGGTTCGGGTCCGACCTGGGGCCCTTTGCTGCGTGTCATCCCCATCTCGCTCTACCCTGTTTCTTGTCTCTCTTCAGCTGTTCTTACTAAAGGAAAAACACCAACAAATATATTTCAAAAAAGGGAGGGAAACAAAATTCCCATCTTACTGTAACTTGTCTTCTTGTTTTTAGCAATTCCTCACCCTTCTAGCAGGAGATGAAGAAGAACATGCTGTACTGTTGTGCAACTACTTCCTGTTTATGGGCAAGAAAGCCTGGCTTATAATTGGCACTGCTATACCAGAGGTGTGTAGACACATATGTATAAAAATAATGAGGAGGTTTTGAGTCTTTCTGCAGCAGCTTTAAGGTTTTCCGATCTCTATATTTCTTAGGGACCCACGGCTTATGTCTTGACCTTTGAGCAGAGCCGCTACCTGATCTGGAATCCCAGCAGTGCTCAGTACTACGGACAGTACGACACCTTCTGCCCACTGCAGACCATTGGTTGTCTGGTCAATGCTGACAATGTGAGTGAAGAGGGAGCAACTATATGGAATTATCAGTTCACAATGTGGCTTATCCTTCTTTATTTTGATATCAGGAGATGATTTTAATAATGCCAAAAATATTATTCAGGTGTGGTTCAACATTCAAGAATATACATCACCAATGACTGTGAGTTTTGACACCACAAAGGCCAATTTGTGGAAGCCGTTTTTCTCTCGATCCTTCTCCCACCCTGGGCTGTCAAGTGTACAAGTGAGTGTTCAACATTTATCTATAATCCTGTTGTATGTTTAGTGGTATTTGTTTTACATTGTCTTCTAAATCTAAATCTCTTTAGCCAGAGCAGCTGGTATATCGGGGCACAGACAAAGCAGCTGCAGCAGAGCTTCAAGACAGGCAAGTTAACACTGTGTTATGTTGAGTTATGAGGCTACAATTACACACTAGACACAACATTTACCATCTCACTTTTATAGAATTGAGAAGATCCTAAAGGAGAAGATCATGGAGTGGCGCCCTCGTCACCCGACCCGCTGGAACCGCTACTGCACCACTACCCTGAAACAATTCCTGCCCAAACTGGAGGTGAGCGGGGGGCAGGACATGGCGGAGGGGCACCGCCACGAGTTACAGAGCCTGCTGGGAGACAACAATGTAAGTCTGAAATGGAAGCACCTGGGAAAAACTTACTTGACCGAGTTGTTGAATGATGTCATCAGTCATCAATCTATTATTTTGATGATACCATTTACTTTGCTCTGGGAAGATATAATGCACATGGCATCACATTAATTAACTTGTATCATAAATAATAGCTTTTTTCTTTTTCTTTTTTTCTTTTAGATTTCAGGATTCCCCCTGCATATGCCATTCTCTGAGATCCGGCCCATCATAGAGGCAGTGTACAGCACTGGAGTTCACAATGTTCAGGCATCAAATGTGGAGTTTGCCCTGGCCGTGTATGTGCACCCCTACCCCAATAATGTCCTGTCTGTGTGGGTGTACCTGGCCTCACTGGTGCGTACATGAAACAAGAGACACTCATCTTACTGTGGATCGTTGTGCTTTACTGCTTATGTACAGTACACACCCAGGTAGAGTAGCTCTGGCTAAGCTCTGCTTTCCCATTCCAATGAATGAGAAAGTAGTCCAAACCTTTGACTGGTACTGTATATAAATGAGCTTTAGATTCTTTTTTGAAGAAAACTTTATGTAATTACATTATTCACACACTGAACACTATTGTATATCTAATGTATATAATGAATATAGTTACCAGTTTTATACCTGTACATCAAATTCAATGGCATTGTATTAAATCCTACTTTTCTGAACCTAATAATCTAATTGTTATGACCTGGCCACAACAAACAAGCACACGCCATGATACAGTTTTACAAAAATATACTTATTAACCAAATTAAAGGGCTAATTAAGTTGTGGGGTGTGGTGATCAGTACAGTCAGTGGTGAGTGAGTGTAAAATGCAAATAAAGCATACAGATGAACTAAAGCAGGGGTCTTCAATGTTTTTAGGCCAAGGACCCCTTAACTGAAAGAGGCCCCCCAACTACATACATTGTGTAAAATGAAGTTGCATATTAGACTGGGCCTACAATAACATGTAGGGCTGCCTAAAGTCTTTTGTTACCATTTTTCATAATTGTATAAATCATGTTTTCTGCAGTAACTCTTGAGTACCCTCTAGGGCCCCTGTTGAAGATCTCTAAACCAAACCAAGAGAGAACTGAAACAACAGCAACCAGCCAGCAGGCAGAGACCTCAGAGCTGCACTGCAGCCACAGTTAAGTCACGAGTGTTCCCAAGTTAGACTAACAAGCACCTGCAGAGTCAGCTGGGACGCAATAGGGGGCGTCAAATAACATTCAGTTGTTTTTGACTCTTGAGAATAGCCATTTCTGAGGCTATAGCTTGTGTTTCCAACAAATCTTATTAATCTATGTTGACGTAAACGCGACAGCGGAACAGTACAAATTTATAGAAATGGGTTACACTGCACCTGCTTTAAGCAGCCTAAAGCAATAGTTAAAAATCAACACCAACAATAATAGGATCAAATACTTCACAAAAATATTTATTGCAGGGCTGTTGGATTGCATTAGATTGTACAAATGTCACTAACTGGTAGCTCAGTATACAGGTTTCCTATCGTTTAATTTACTATGTTGATCTTAAAATATCCCACTTGCAAGCATTTCAATTTTTACTTTGAGTTCACAAAATTAAAATGACCAACAGAGCTTTTAACCCCAAGATACCTTTTATTATTCCGTTTATGAATTGAACATTTTCAGTAGAACTCCTCACACAGGACTTTGAGGGGAAAACGATTAAAAATGAAGTACAATCTACTGAAAACAGAACATAGACTTCTGCCAGCCTATGGTAATATTCCTAATCCCCTTTCAGATTCTCTAAAAATCCCTCTTATATGAACATTGGTCCATTTGTTCCCACAACATTTGGAGTGCATAAAGAAACATTTTTTTGGGTGATTGAACATCTGGTACGTGGAACAAAATTTTTCCCACTACACTGCAATATCATGTACCAATTCCTATCTCTGTACATCCTATACTGGTGTCCTATGTCTGGTGTAATTCAATGGCTACTGTGACAACATTAACAGAAAACCCACATTCTGACCTGTAACCGTCAACAAAATGACCGCTTCATTCTAATGGGAGCTGCAATAAATTCACTCCTGATCAATTGTACACATCCTCTCCAACAAATGACAGCTTGTTTATATATTATAAATAATTTATAAACAAGTTTATAAATAGGTCAACTAAAACAATTGGGGGGAGAAGACTTACATAAATCAGTATAGTTATAGTGATAAAAGAAACATGTTTGGTGCCTTGGTGTTTACACCTCTCTAGTTATTTTATTTTTAAACCAAAACAGAATGTACATTTTCATACACAAAGCCATTATCACCCCTTTTTATTTTCTAAGGGAATATTTCCATTTAATATAGTTGGAAACGGAAATAACAGGAGCAAACTTAGTTTCGTCCAGAAACATTTTGAAGTGACACAAAACACAGCAACTGGTATTCCCAGGATAAAGTGCAATAAAAAGAAGATGTGACATTTTACAAAAGGTGTTGCTTGGTGGGATCACTCTCCAGAGCGACAGCAGGCCCTGAAGCCACACTGCAGGTTCTGGCAGCCGCTGGCCGTGTCTGCGTGAGGACCTGGAGAGAAACGCCACACAGTGGTGACCTACTGCACTACATGCCATGAGACAAATGAAAAAACTTAAAGCCCTTACACACACCAATACTTAAAAAAACCGAATCATTATATTTCAATTTAATGAAGAGAATACTAACGGCATCATACTGGCTACTGTAATGCCTACTTACCTTCCACCTCAGTAGCATCTGTTACTTACAATAGGACACATGCTATGCAGGTGGGGTTAGTAAGCTTTGTTCCAGTTGGAATAGATCTGCTCACAAAATCTTTAACATTCACCATGACATATTAACATACAGTTATATAACAACCTGTTTTTAAAACACATTAATAGTATGTACAGTTTGTGTTTCAGAGGAAAATGGGATCTCTAACAGTTTCCCTTGTGAGTGTTACCATTGATGTTGTCGCAGTAATAGAAGTGCTCATCATTGAGGGAAGGACAGGCTGACACCAGCTCCTGCAGCCCCACCTCTGTGATGAGGAGGCAGCCAGACAGGTTGAGATGCTCCAGGAAAGGAAGCCCTCCACGCTGCGACACAGCCCTGAAACACAGAATGCAACCTCATTATACAGGTACAGCAACACAGATAATCCAATCTTAACCAATAGAAATTTGAATGCACAACACCATTCTTTAATAAGTAATTTTTAACTGATGGAAACCTAACTTGATGGGCAGAGCACACCTGCATTTCTACTTTCCATTTTATTTATGTGACTAAACACTCATACCTTATCTCTCCTAAACTGTGTACGTGAGAAAGGTGCCAGGTGGGAGGGGTTTGCCAAGATAAGTGATAAAGTGCTTGTACAAAGGACAGCACACAAGTTATTACACCACCTTGGGTGTTCAACTAGCACTGAAAATAACTATGCCTGCCACTTACCACTAAATGTTCTGAAACTGAAATATGCCAAACGTGATAATTTACAGCTGATCAAAGATGACATCATGCATCTCACTGTTTTACATCTATTTGTAAAGATACTAACCTCTCCCGTAATGCCATGTAAACCCAGATTAGCACTATGAAATGCCATTTCAAGTTATAGGGAGTGTGTTTGTTGAAAAACAGCACTGCATTATTTTTACCTTAAGCCCAAATCTGTGACTTGATAACATCCAGAAAGGCTGAGAAACCTCAGTGAGCGTTTTGCCCCTGACTGTTCAGTCCTGTTTTGACGCCCCAGGCACTGCAGGCCCCCAAATGAGGAGCATTTAGTCCGAAACTCTGCAGTGCTGCTTCTGGTGGTGCCTGACTCGCACTGAGGCCCAGTAAAAGTCCTGAGGGCCATGTCACTAGTCGTGCAGCAGGTGGAGTGGCCACAAAACATTTCCCCAGACATTGCATACTGCTGATGCAAATAAGAGGCATGTGAGCCAGTCCTGTGCCCGCGCCTCCTGCTCCTCCTGCAACAGCATGGGCTTCCCGCAAGCTGTGTCTCTACAAGGCTTTCTGCTTCAGGAAGAGAGACCCCAGCGTGGCGGCTCCAATCTGCAGCGTCTTCAATATCAGCAAGGTCTGAGGGGTCCAAGACCCACACTTGCGTGGGGGTGCAAGCAGCACCCCAACGGCCAGTCCCCGGCTTGAAAATGACGGCCTGCCGCTTTCGTCCCACCGGATAGAGGTTCCTTTCTTCCACCAGAGTGATGGGTATTGAAGAACTTTTAAGAAGCTTGGCCCGTCGGTCCGAACGTTTGTCAAAGCAGGTGGAGGATGTGAGGTCACCCAGCCCAACTGACAGTTTCTTCATGGTGTGATCAGTAATCTTTTCACACCCCGACAAATCCAGGTGCTCCAGAGAGAGACAAGCCCCAAGAGACGACCAGCTGAAAGAGGGGGGGGGATAGCAAGAACATGGGGATAAATGCGGAGCTTCCCGTACATAAAAAAAGAACTGACCAGGGTTAGTCCTGGGTAATAGTTATTTTAGTTACGACTTTTAATATTTACCTATCAAATGCACTATCTGTAACATTAGTCTGGGTCAGGTCCAGATGAGTAATATTGGGGCAGAAACTGAGGATCTGGCGCACCTGAAAAAGAGGATAAAAGTGACAGTTCAGACTCGGCAAAATCTTCCTAATCAGGCATTGTGCATTTACAGTGTCAAAGTAAAGATTGTGTGCTGCATACCATTTTACTAGAGACTGTCGAACTGTACGCCAAAACAATGGACTTGACAGACGGGCCCACAGATGGCAGGAGGTTCTGGATAATCCCATGCAGGAGCCTCTTCTCTCGCTGAGCGGTGTTAATTGCCAGGGAGCCCTGTGTGTGGTCCGACACATCTAAAAAGACAATGAACAAGAGCATAGATGATGCAATTAACTATTTTAACTAAGTTTAAATACAGAACTCATTTTAACTAGGGTTGGGAACCTCTGGGTACCTCACGATTCGATTCAAATCCGATTATCGATGCAACAATTTTTTTATGTACATTTTCATGTATGATTTTAAAAAAGCATACATTAGTTTGATAAATTGACATATACAGTATTTGTCACACACAAATTTTCATGAACTTTTTGTCTGTTTTTATTTCGTAGTCATTCCATGCTTAAGCCTTAAACATGCTTGTGAAAGTCACCTTCTGTCACAGTAATCTTCCATGTCAGAGGCTCAGTCATGTTTAAAGGTGGAGAATTGGCTTCTGAGAACATGAGACATGAGGTGGTTTTAACAGCCTAATTATTTCATGTGTATACTATATACACAAAACTTTTCTTGCCTAAACTCTAAGTAGTTGTCCATTATCCCGTCCTCGCCAAAGGCAGGTTAAAGGGTTTTGAAACTAGCAATAGCACATTCCCAATTATACATTTGAATGTAGCTTACCAGACTCATCAACATCAGCATCCTCATCCCATTTCTGATAGGCCTGCCCCTCATTCTGCCGACTCTTCACCCACTCATCATCTGGCTCCTGGTCCAGATCCCCAGGGGGGCCACTATAATAATCACCTACATTAGAGAGAAAAACAATTCTCAGCAGTCCCCCACTACTACATACTTGTAGTAATACAAGTATTTCTGTATGTTTTTATATGATTTATTACTATATTAATATTATATATTTTGCAGGGAAAATTAGGCTTCGTTAACAATATTTTGTTCCTTTTAGTTAATCACGAGTTCTAATCAGCAGCCTACCTCTGGCCCAGCGCACCGGGTAGAGGTGCCTCCACAGAGAGCCAGTCTTAGCCAGCTCTGACCAGGAGCTGCACACCTGACTACAGCGACACAGATCTTCAGGGTCCAAATAGTGGAAGAGCCTCAGCATAATTTCGGTAGGAAGCTGGGAGATGTGGGTTGAAGAATTCCTGTTCTTTTCCAGTTCTGAGGAAGAGAACAATACAGTTTGCTTGTAACCAACTCAAAATACCAAAATTGAATGAAACGCACCTTTTACAAATGCCAATGTATCCTTTTAAGAAAACTTAAATTGTTAAAAATGGCATCCCTTGGACATTAGACTTTTTGGCAGAAAGCATTTTGACATTTAAAATTAAAAATGGCTGAATTCCATGTAGCTGCCTCGGTTTCAAGTTTCTGCTATTGTACATGGTGGCTCGCTGCCACAGCTCACTGGGAAACATAAATGGGGCAGAGCCATTGTTTTATTTTATTGGTTACACTTTTTTGTGCTTTTCAATGACAAGTCAAAATGTCTGCTGTAAAAAAAAAAAAAGCGCTTATCATACGTAAGTGTTAAAAATACCTCTGGGCTTCAAATATTTTGTATTGTTATTCAATCAACTTTGATTAACAATGGCTAAATTTTTATTTATTTTTTAAAGTAGTTTAACATTTAGGACTACATTCACTAACCATAATCTGTCTTCTCGTGGTCGGCATATTTAAAGGCCTTTTGCAGCTCCTCTGCCTGGCTCCACAAACTGAAGCCCTTCAGCACCTCGGCGGCACAGTCCCATTGGTGCTGGCTGCAGTGTTGTGCTATCACCTGCTTCTTGATGTCCTTGAGCTCCTCGTAGGTGAAGTACTGCATAAGCATAGGCTGAAACACCTGCAACAACTCTCCTTAATTTATTAACAGCTTGCAACAGGGAAATTCACAAAATGTTTCCTTGGGTTTATTTTTTATGTTCTTCTGCCTTTGTTTTTATGTAACACAATTTAGTCTTACCCATTCTTTGTAGAATCAATTAATTCAAAGATATTATCAACAATGAAATTAAAGGTTAACATCTTTTACCTCTTCTTCTTCCTTCATGTGGGGCAGAAAGTCTTGTGTGAAAGCTTCTAGTCTCTCCTTCAGCTGCTGGGCATAGTTGAGCTGCTCATATTCACTCTAAAAACAAATAACAAGTATTCATTTGTGGGAGGTCTTAAAAAAGCATTGCAGTTTAGACTTTACAAACCCATCTACAACATCTAGCTGCTTATAAAACCCGCTACATTATTAGACATTGCAACTACAATTTATAACCTCCTCAGATCTGGTATTTAACAGTCTATTGAACAAATAAGAAAAACAAATTAAGTAAATCTCAGCACAGTATTGTTTATCTCAGGGAAAACATATTTCCCATAGGACAGAGTTTGTGGTCTCAAGCCAAACCAACAAAATGTTCCTTTCTGGTTTAGAAACTGACTGGGGCAAAGCGGAAGTTAAGATTTACACAATTGCATCATTCTGGAAAACCCAGTATTTTGGTTTGCCAATGGCTTGGGAGAGAGAACAATAACTCCTCTCTTGTTAAGCAGATCACAAAAGGCCCCTGCCTTTATCATACAATTCAGCACACGTCTTTCTGCATTGCCCTGCCTTTTCCTCATTAATAAATTCTCAAGTTGTAACCTCATACAATGCACCAGTTTTATAGGAAAAAGGATGCTACAATTTGTAAATATAAAAAGGAATTTTAAATTATATACATTTTAAAATGTACAGATTAATGTCCCATATTTGCATTTAACTTGTGTATGAAAAATAATTGTATTGTTGTTGGTGGTACTGCAATCTTTGTGTGGCTAACATAACAGTTACTTTAATGACAGAGTGTAACCCAACCATTGAGCATCAACTATCAGCTGAGCGCTGCAGAACTCATGTATGTTTTTCTTTAAATTAAAGCCTAGGTGCAAACAAGGTGCAAATTAGGGTCATGGCAGGATAATATAATATTCTGTAAAGCATCTATGCATATTTACCTTAACGTTGTGCAACCCTTTTTCAAAAAGGGACAACATCTCTGAGAGTTTGTTGTCAGAGTGCACATTGTACACAGTGCAGCAGCGCTGTTGTAACAGGCTGATGATGTACTCATTCTCAATTTGCTCATGCATCTTGAACTCCTTGAAGGTGGCGCACAGCGACTGGAGAAATGAGCGGAAATCATTGTTGTTGGAGAAGTTGGTTTTTGACAGCTGTGAAAACAAAAACAAAGAATAACTCAACTGTTATCAAATGTTACGTCGTCTGTGTTATACTGACATCAATGCAATAATAAAATCATTAACACTACTACTACTGACTACTACCATTAGATCCTTTTATTTATATATATATAAAAAAGAGCACATGACAGCAGTACAGTATACGTAACGCTAGTTTACGTGGGCACACCCACGGTGCATTATGCTAGTTTAAAAATGTTTTATCAATGTTTTGCGGAATTTGTGTATTAGAAATTGCACTGTGATGTTACATAATGTACCGTGTAAGTTAGCTAACTAAGTTAGTTAACGTTAAGCTAACGTTAGCCAAACCAGTTAGCAAGCACTACTCGACGATGTGTTCTTGAGAGCAACCCAAGACATGCTTCAAAGTAACGGATAAGCAAACACCTCCATGTAACGCTAACTTCACGTTCATAAGTCACAACACATTGCTAGCAATACGGTCCTAATGTAGTCGTGAGACAATCGTCAGATAGTTAATCTGCTTCGACATAACGTTAGCTAGTCGATCCTGAGTGCTACAAACACAAGCTAGCCAGCGTGCTAGCTGGCGTCCCCTCGTCCGTTGGCCATACGCTATCATATTTTTCTCCTAAAAGTGCACATTAACAACCGACTTTTAGTTATACACACCTTTTCGCAGTATAAGCCCACCAACTGCTTCATTCGCCAATGTGGGCCAGTAAAAACATCCACCTCGTCCGGAAAAGGAGCCATCTTTACACATTGAACCTCACTGCGTCATCTGCACAGTCGCAGAATCAGATACAAACAAGGAGGCGTGCACGAGCGCCTCATGTGGCCGCGCGTTGTAAATGTGGGCCAACAGTACACGCACTGATCTGGGATCTGTGTTTTAATAAAATGCTATGTACATGTCACTAACGCGAGGGGATATACGCTCCCAGATCAGCCAACATGTTTTGAAACGCTTAAGTAAATATGTTTGAATTTAAAAACACAGTGGTTAAACAGTTACATAAGGTACATTTATATAAACCAAACGATGCTAAATCTACGCATAGGAGCTATCTAATATTAAAATATTGAATATTAAAATATTGAAAAGACTCTACAAGGTCAGCTATAAAAGTACAGCACCGATGTGAATGGGCTTTTTTATTTACTCATGCATTTCGGAAGTTTCACATTTATTGTACTCGTTTGTCATGTTACTGTAGCTTATTGTTTTCACATTTTTTTTCAGGGTTGTTTATATGTATGTACAACAGCACGGTATTTCTTTCTTAAATTGTTTTATACTTTTCTTGCATATTTTTATCACATTTCCACACGTTTTACTTATTTAATCAAAAGTACTATGTTTATTCGATATTCATATTTCACCTTTCTTTTCTTGTATAAAACTTGAATTTCACGTGATCCCATTAGCCTACTTTTAGCTATAAGACTGCTTATATCCATTAGTAATTATTTAAGTAAATATATATATGTTTTGGAATACAAACGTTGGCAGAACAAAGTGCAAACCGCTCTACCAAAACTACATGTTAAGTGTATTTGGTTGGGTTAAAGGGTTAATGCATAGGCTACCATGGTCGCTACACTTCCACGACTGGCTTGTGGTTGCTATGGAAAATGTCCACAGCAACGGTACCATTGGGGCGGAGACTACGACCGTCATTAACCCTGAAAAATGATGGACAGTTGTACAAACCAATTCACGATCGAGAAATGGGAATGTGACCAATGAGAATGCAAGAAAGGGAGAGCTGTAGTTTGACAGAGCGCGTGAGGGCAGTAGCAAGTATCACAATCTCTGTGAGACAACAGCGAAAAAGAGAAAGACTAATGGTAAGCCAGGTATTAGCCACCTGATATAATTTTCATACTGCAACCTAGTGAGCTAACTACGATAATTGTGTTACTCAGTGTTGCGTACACTGACAGCGCGTATTTTTTATGCAGGGTGGCTATGACGGCTGGACTTGTCGTCTAGCTAAACGGTAACGTTAGCTATTAGTATTACTACCAGTCGTGTGTTGTCTCACAGCATCCCAGCCCGTGTGAGAAAAGAGATGCTTTTCTTTCAGACACATTACTGTCTATTTAAATTACAACACGCAATCATGATTACCAAAGTTAACAACATTACAAAACTATCGACATTTAACCCTTAGCTGTATGATCAAAGCCTAATGAGCCCCAGACTCAGCAGAGCTTTGCAATAACGCTATGTTCCTTGATTTCTTTGCAGACCCAGCATGAGGAGCCAGTCACTCCACTGACATGGACAAGTACGAAAAGGTGAAGAAAATTGGGGAAGGTTCGTTTGGAAAGGCCATCCTAGTCAAATCCAAAGAAGATGGACGCCAATATGTCATCAAGGAGATTGGCATATCTGCAGTAAGATACTATGCATAATGTTACACAAGCTTCACATGTCACTGTTAAGTGAGCTCTCTTGTGCTACCTTGCTCCATCCCTGCAGTCTTTGTTCCTTTTTTTCTGACAGATGCCAAGTAAAGAGAGGCAGGAATCTCGGAAAGAGGTTGCTGTTCTTGCCAACATGAGTCATCCCAACATTGTCCAGTACAAGGAGTCTTTTGAAGGTATTCTCACAATCCACAGATATTAGCCGTTAGGTGAAAGAACCACTGAATTTAATATTGTGCAATTATATCCAGATGGACACAACATAAGCTGTTAGTCCTTTTCTGAATGTCATATACAACTGTTTTTAGAGGGGGGCTGCCTGTACATCGTGATGGATTACTGTGAGGGTGGAGACCTCTTCAAGAAGATCAACTCTCAGAAAGGAGTACTGTTCTCAGAAGAGCAAGTAAGCCACTTGTTATTTGACACAGGCATGCACATGTGGATTGAATTGATCATATTTACTGGTGCTGTTATATATCTTTATCCTCTTTTTTTGAAAATGTATTTAGACTGTTAATGTTTTTTTCCTTGGGTTGTTCAGCCATAACAAATGATGTGTGTATACTGTAGGAAGCTGATGCTGTATGATGTATCATCTTCTCCCTTTCCTAGATCTTGGATTGGTTTGTGCAGATTTGCCTGGCACTGAAGCATGTGCATGATCGTAAAATCCTCCACAGGGACATCAAATCACAGGTATTGCTTCATGCATTACAAGATCTTCCCTCAGTAATTAGAATTTGTTCACTTGTCATGTATTGCCTTATTTACTTGTATTTTCATAATATATTTTTAGAACATATTTTTGACAAAAGCTGGGACTGTACAGCTTGGAGACTTTGGAATTGCACGGGTGTTGAACAGGTATGTGAAATTTCATCTGAATAGATTTGCAGATATCTACAAAACCAAGATTTGGAAATAGTTAAGCACAATCAAATTTTTCTTTTTGTTCTCTTCTCATTTTCAGCACTGTAGAACTGGCAAGAACATGTATCGGCACACCATATTACCTATCACCAGAAATCTGCGAAAATAAACCGTACAACAACAAAAGGTATTTACTTGATGTTGTGGAATACCATTTT
The DNA here is from genome assembly GCF_008692095.1 of Etheostoma spectabile. Taxonomy (NCBI): domain Eukaryota; kingdom Metazoa; phylum Chordata; class Actinopteri; order Perciformes; family Percidae; genus Etheostoma; species Etheostoma spectabile. Next base: position 23,135,413 of record NC_045741.1, on the reverse strand, counting down.
TTTGTGTTTGTCTCACTTGTGGTGCATATGAATATTTAATAATAATCCAGGGGAATTTGCAATCCAAATTCTGTCCCACCAAATTGTGAGTCATGCAGGATTAGCTATCGACTTCTGGGTGATGTAAAGGTATCATGTCTCCTCTTAATTGAGTGAACCTGCTTGTTTGTAGCTACATCAGGAAGCTAGTATTGATTTCCTTTTTACTATTTTAACAATGCATGTAATCTAATCCACTTTAGTTGCAACCAATGAAGTAAATGTAGCAGTATATCAATGTCCCACGTGAAGTTTTCTCAGCATTGTTAAAATCCTTTTTTCCTTCCATTTAATGATAATAAAAAGCATTGCAAGTGACTGTTAATACTTTATTCCATGAATGTAAAGCTGCCCCAGAATTTATCCCTGCCTGTCCCTTTGTGTGCTCTCTCCTCTCACTTTCACAACTTTCCCTCCCTCTGCAGTGATATTTGGGCCCTAGGGTGTGTCCTATATGAAATGTGCACTCTAAAGCATGCAGTAAGTATTCTGTGTGTGAGCTGTTTACTAATTAATGTAGATGTAATGTATCCTACGCAGCATTGCAATGCTCTTTCACATGCTTTGATCTCCTCCCTGTATGTACTGTATGTATAACAGTTGGCCAACTAAGTTTCAAGAGCAAATTAATTTCTCCTGAGAGTCTCATAATCAAATCTGTAACTCTTTATAGTCTCAACCACTCCCTAAAAAAACCCTGCTTTTGATCTATTGTTGCCTAAGATTGAGTATGATTGTCCTCAGTGACTATTGAAGTGTTTTACATGTATTTCTGCTCAGTTTGAGGCTGGCAACATGAAGAACCTAGTTCTGAAGATCATCCGTGGCTCATACCCTCCCGTGTCTGTTCACTACTCCCAAGAACTGCGCTCTCTCTTGGGACTGCTGTTCAAACGCAGCCCGAGAGAGAGGCCCTCAGTCAGCAGCATACTGGACAAACCTTTCCTGGCCTGTAGGATAGAGAGGTTCCTCACACCACAGGTAAAGCACACAGGTGTCTTACACACTGAATTATTTGCATTAACCACACTGTGTTCAATTAAAAAAACAAAAACATTTTCTCTACTGATTCCAGATCATTGCTCAGGAATTCTGCCATACTTTTCTTCACAAGCAGCCTAAAGTGGGCGTGGTGCAGGGGGCACAAGGTAAGCAAATGGGGTTATTCCCTAATTGGGGAGGTAGTAGTAGTAGTAGTAGTAGCAGTAGCAGCATATCTGAAAATGCAAACAGGAACCAGAGAGATTCAGGTGGATGACAGAAGTACTCCAAGCTGAAAACGGAGATACTTTTAAAAACAGAACTTTCTATTGAGTCTCCATCACAGACACACTTGAGTTTAGCTGCAGAGGACACAGCTAAGGGGAGAAGACCGTCACAGTTGTTTGTGGCCGGCCGTGCTACTGAGCAGGACCACAGCAGCATGGCTCAGCACGGCTATCCTGTGCCGTGAGGCTAAAGACTTGGTAGGGGCCAATGGAAAAACTCTAAAATGCTTAACTTTGTGCAATGCTGTTTGCTACAGTTTCTTTTTAGCTAGTACCACTAGGAGTAATTCAACAAAAATATTACACATAGGGGCTTTAACCCAACTATTATGTTCAATGAGTTCAAATTAGTAAATCCAAGTTAAACAACAGTTAGAGCATCTATAGCTTTTAGCAAATGAATGGGATATAGTTACGAGAGGGCTTTGTTGCAGTGGTTCTGATTTTTATTGGATGACTTAAAAGCTTAAGTGTAGCTCATAAGAAGGGATGCAAAGCTGTGCCTCAACCCACACCTCCCTCACCAGCATTCTTAAATCAGAAGACGATAGGGAGGAATATGGGAGAAATTAATAACCTAGATCTAAACAACTCTTTTGGAAATGTACACAGACTAATATCCAAACACACTCATTCTACTATGATATCATGAGCTAACTGAAGTGTGGTTTTATACAGTATGATGGGCGGAGTTAGCTAGTTGCCCTACGGATAGGAAAAGAGAGGTATTTTTACTATAAAAATACTCAAATTATTCTTTGACATACATTTGGAGAGAGTGAACAATGAACAAAGAGACGCATGAATAGAACTTAAACTGTTTCTTTTACTTTGCCTTTTAATTCCACTCCATGACATAGGTATCACATAGGTGACAAATTTAAAGTGGTTGTACTAAGCCTACATTCATTTCATGCTCCTAATATAATGCTTTGTCGGGGCAATGCTGGCCAGAGGTTTGAAACGCTAAGTGCATTTCATCTATAGGGTGAATAACATGGAATTGAACTTTCCTGATAAAATGTTCCTTTAAATGATATCCTGTGGAGACCACTGAGTAGACCTCACTAATATAATGATGTCTTGTTTATTCATTTGCATTGCCTATTGTATTTGCTGTTGAATACTGACTTGGATAAATGTTTAAAGATTTTTTACTTGTGCAACTAGCTAAGCGTCCTGCCCCTGGTTCCATACCACTCACCCCAGCCCAGAAGATAACCAAACCAGCCAGCAAATATGGAGTGCCTTTAACTGTGAGGAAAGTGTCTGATGCAGCCAAAAAGCCTGCAGAGAGGAAACTAGCTGTAAAGCATAAAGCGGTTAGTAGGGTCAGTAGATGTCAAGTTGCTGTGATTTTTGAGCTTCACTTATGACTTTTTGTGTGCTCTGTGTGTAGAAAAAAAAGAAGCTTTATTTGATGTTGAGCTGTGCGTGCGTGTGTGTGTGTGTGTTGTGTACACCATTGTGTGTTTGCAACCCCTGAACCTCAGTGTCATATGTTGCTTAGGCCCCTCTCCCAGCAGCCCCCCAGAGAAGAGTGAGTCAAGTGGAGCAAGAGAGGAAAAAACATGAGGTACAGCTCGGAGCGCCTCATGACTCAAATGTAATCCTTTTTCTCTCCCCATTTACTCACACATTAAGGTCCCTTCCTACCAGCATTTCAGTTTTTCCTTCCTCGCTCTCATTACGCTTGATCCCTACATTCACCTGTTTTCTGCTAACGGCCCATACGGAGTGTTCTGCCTGATTTAGCTTTCTCTGTTAACCAACATTTCCCTCCTCACCTACCTGCCCAGTGACAGAGCAGTCCTGCTGTCTCTTGCCTCAAAGTGCGTTTCTTTAAGATGTCTCTTTTTGATTGAGATGCTTCTGCCTCATGCTGCAGGATGGCATCCGAAAGAAAAGGATGGAGCTGATTGAGAGAGAACGAAAACAGAGAGAGCAGGTGGGTGCACTGTTACGTCCCTCCTGTAAAGTTTCTAAAAGATAAGGAAACTACTGAAAGTGTTACAACTGTGTTACCTTTTAGATGTTCCTGTTGAAAGCGGAGCAAATGAAGAGATATGAAAAGGAAAAGGTAGGTGTTAAAGTGGCTCCTCGTGGGTATAGTATATTTCTCTTCTTTTTATGTGCCAATTCAATTATTGAAAAACTGATGATCCTGTGATCTATAACAGATCAATCGTATAAACCAAGCCAGAGAACAAGGCTGGAAGCATGTTTTGAGTTCTAGTGGAGGCAGCAGCCCAGAGAGGAAGGTAATTGATGCCCATTACCTTTTTTTATGATACAAAATGTTACTTATGCCATCTTTTACATTCAGTGTATTTCCACATTTTATGATTGCATTATTGTAACATTACAAATCAGTTGCTCATGCTTCAGACTCACACCACCCTTTTGTCCCCTTAACTCAGTGTTTTGTTGGTGCTGGAAAGAGGGCTGTCCCAAGCTCTGTTCAGGGTCCTACTCCAGCCTGTCTTCCAAGTAAAACCCCATACGAACACTACCACGCTGCTCTGGACCAAATGGCTAAACCGCAGCCTAAAGTCATCAGCAGAGAGGGATCCTCAGCGGGACCAGGCAGTCCCATTCGGTATGTTTACATGTCTTTGTATTTAAGGGGATTTAGGTGTGTTAAATAATAGTTTTAATGGCATTGCCTCTGTGTGTAAGAGGTGTACCGGCTGCTGCTGGCCCAGTGCTGCCCAATGGCCATGCTCGACTCCTAAACCCCGATGTAATCAAGAGGGAACTGCAGAGGCTGCAGCACGTTTCTAAACCAGCTCATGTTAGTAGGTCAGTCAAGAAGCTTCTTCCCAATCAGTTAATACCCTACACATGATGTGACCCTACACATCTGGATTCAAACGCTACATCCTTGTGCTTTTTGTAGTGTGGAAAGTAGTAGTAAATACTGCATTCTGTTTTCAGGCCGCGTGGTCATGCGGCTGCTGGACGAGCCTATCAGGTTGAGGAGTTTTTACAGCGGAAGAGAGAAGCCATGCTCAACAAAGTTCGCGCTGAGGGACAGCTGGTACGTGGTTTGACTTATACTGTGATTTTTAAGGGTAACCTTTTTGAGCCGGGGTGTGAATCTTCACTGGTCTCACAATTCAATTCGATTTTGATTATCTTGTCAACGATACAATATCCCGATGCATTGGTGGATCACCTCCTAAATATTATAATAAATTGCTACACGTTGTTTTCATCAACAAATTCAAGCAGTCAGATACTGTATATAAGATTTTTCCTTTTTATTGCATCTGCTCTTAAAAAAGTCACTTCCTGAATGTAGTGGAGTCTGAACACAGCAGACAACAGACAAAAGGCAAAAACAAAAAAGCAGCAAACGGAAAATCAACAAGTAACATCAGTAGGCAATAAGCGAATATAGCATTGCAATGCATCCATGCAGTGATTAATTTCAACTCCCCTACTATTAAGTATTTTTAGTCCTTTTTCTGAAATACGGAACCTTTTGTATCAAAGTTACAACCCCTCCTATGCTGGGTATGAAAGATGACACTGATGTATCTCTAGCAAATTTAAATCTTCAAGCTCCATTGAACACTGACTGAATCAGATCGGTAAATGGTTGCTCGTACTGCCAAACCCACTGAGCATCAGCCAAGTTTCAGCTCATTGTTTTGGTTTGCTGCTTTTGTAAGGTTGACAGCTCTCACTGTCAATCCCATGTACAACTACTGTATAAACAGCCTGCTCTCACCATGAGCTCACACAAACCTGTTTTATTTACCTGAGTAGCATTGAGCCAAAGTAATGGAGTAGCTGAGAGGAGTTTTAGTGTAGTTTAGTTTTAGGCTTTTATTTCCGGTAGAACAGCTTAGACATGAACCGGGAGAGAGATGGAAAATGACATGCAGCAAAGAGCTGCAGGTCAGAGTTGAACATGCAATTGCTGTGTAAAGGACTAATTACATGGGCGCGCGCTCTACCAGGTGAGCTATCCAGGTGCCCATTTTTGCCCGAGTTTTTTTGTTTGTAAAACTGCATTAATAGATTTTCGGCCACTACGGGGCAGAAGAACCTCAGAAGAAGCTGACAGAGAGATGTCCCTGACAATTTCTCGCCACTTTAATGTTGTAGCAAATGTGTTTGCAAAAACTGACATTCAGCAGACATCAAGCAACATGATTGTCCCACTGAAATTGTGTTTTCTATATTATATGTTACTTATACAGTACATTTAAGTCCAATGTGTTCTGGCTCGGCTTACTCTTTACCAACCCCTGAGAAAGAATTTGTGGTTTTCAGCTCACTAGATGGTTGACTTTCTCCACCGGCTAGCTGCTAACTTTAACTGTCTGCTGTATGGTGCTGGGCAGAGTTATTGCTCGAAGGTTACCAGCTGCCATATGCTGCAGGCAGTGTTGTAGTCGAATCACCAACTGTCGAGTTTGAGTCAAGTCTCGGGTCCCCAGTGTTTGAATCAGACTTGTGTCCGAGTCTAGTCACCATTACCTGAGTTCTATTTTGAGTCAAATCATGAGTCCAGAGAATAGCGACTTGACAAATTAAAAAAAATAAAATAAAATAAAAATAAAAATAGTCAGAAACTTCATCTAAGTTTCGAGTCCTATTTCATAAATCCTCAAATTCGTGTCTAAGACCAAGTCATCAATGCGCGAGTCTAAGTTGAGTACTCCATTGCCTGCAGGAAACGGGGTTGATGAGAGTAGTGAGACTAAATCATGAGTTAATCTTTACGCTGTAAAACCAAAACAATGGATTAAAATACTATGTAGAGCTGCAGAGGTGGGTGATCATTATCTGTGGGTTCATTATTATGAATGCCTCCTTTCAATTTACATGAAGTGATTTGATTCAATGTTTATTTAAAAATATTGATCAATGCAGGTTTACCTCCTGGCCCCAGCTCATGTTGTTGCAGTTAGATGTTAGGGGCTACAATCTTTTTTTTTTTTTTTTTTTTTTTTTTTTTTTTTTTTTTTTTATAAATGTGGTTAAATTGAACGGTAAACAGGGTACTCGTCAAAACCTGGCAGCAATCTATGGAAGCCGGGCTGGTTCGATTCGGTGCAGGAGACCCAAAGCCAACAAAGAGGAGGAGGTAGGAGCCCAGGCCTGAATGCCCAGCCTCACATTACACCTCACTCATAGCACGTCTGGCTTGGCTCGTCGTCCTTCATATATCTGCACAAAACTCCCTTGACACCCATAATTCAACCCAGCAGCTCAACCCCATGCCCACTCCTTGCACATTGCATGGTGTTCCATTGTCCAGTGAGCTGTTCCATTTGTAACTTTTCATTTGCCTCCCAATAATGGCTGTTGTTATTCACAACAATATATAACTATTGTTTTTGTTTGTTTATTGTGCATAATGTCCCATTTCAAATAGCCACACCACCTCTGTTTTGAGTTGTGTATTGCAGCTTTTTTTGCTTTGAATGGAGTACGTATAAATATATGCATCTTTATTGTTAACTGCAAAAAAATGTGTTATTTTTAATCTGACTAAATGTGTTCATGTACATATGCTATCATCATATTGTGTTTTAAGTAATACTTTGTCTGTTATAAGTGCTCCCTGTATGTGCGATATTGTTTTTGTAAGATTGTGACCACAGTTATCAATGCTTTACTCTATGCTTTGTCTCTCTGTGTGTGTCTGTGTAATTTCTGTATTTGCTCGCAGGAGTACTTGTCGAGACTGAGGCAGATCCGCTTGCAGAACTTCAATGAGCGTCAGCAGATCAAAGCCAGACTCAGAGGAGAGAAGGTACAGTCCTCCACTCTCAGAGCACCTTTTTAATGAGTGTTTTCAGTTCTCTCAACATTTCATCTCCTGGCTGCTGTTGGTGTGTGTTTCAGTATGACAGTGATGGTTCTGACAGCCAGGAGTCGAGCGAGGAAGCAGAGCTCAGGAGAAAGAAGATAGAAGCTTTAAAAGTGAGTCTGTCTGGAAAATAAGACATTTCACAATATGCAACATTTAGATGATATCAAAAAGAACATAGTTAAACCAGTGACACATGACACAATTGAGCAGCTAATGACAAAAGAGAAAGATGATGTTTTTCAATCTCTCCTGGATTTTAAAAAGGCCAACAGCTCCCTTCCACGCTACCTGAGCCTGTGACTTCTGGTTGTTTTTAATCAGGATTAGAAGGTCAGAGATGTAGCTTGATGCTCGCCCAACATGAGCCCTGTAGGCAGTTACAGACCTATAATCAATTCTGCAATTACCTGGAAACCTGTATAGAGAAAATAAAACAAGGCTAATATTCATACATACACATACATTCTGCTCTAACTGCAGAAAGTGTAAAATCTGAGTGAGACAGGATTTATTTATTATTTATTAATTTATCTTAATAAGATGCTACTAAGTCACCAACTGAGATGCAATCATTTTATCACCTCTCAAATAGACTGCAATTAAATGGAACTCTTATTTTCATTGCCCAAAAAAATGGTTGGACATAGCCTCATTCTTTTTTCATTTGCATGTGTGTGTGTATATGTATATGTACCCGCCAGGCCCAAGCAAATGCACGTGCTGCTGTTTTGAGAGAGCAACTAGAAAAGAAGAGGAAAGAAGCATTTGAGAGAGAAAAGAGAGCCTGGGAGGACCATGTAAGCTCTATCATTCTTTGTACATTCCTACGTTATATGTGGTGCATTAATTGAGTCTAATCTTGACCATTGTGTATTGTTTAAGCTTGCAGCTCGGGGGGTGAAGGTTGGCATGGCAGCAGGCAACGTAGCGGCGGTGGCAGCAGTAGCAGCAGTATCGCCTACCTCTGACAGTCCTCTTCCACAGCCCAGTCCCTCTCAGCCAGACCCAGCTGCCAAAGCTCCAGTCCTGCCTGCAACCAAACCCTCCACCCCCGCAATATCCATGACCGCTGCCCTGAAGAATGTCGGAGCAGTCAGTATACATTTACAAAGTCTATCACACCCTACATCATAGTATTGTTTGATGTTGATGATAATTTCATGCACTTCTGAGCTATATCAATTTAGCGTTTTGTGTTTGGCAGATTACTCCACTAAAAGAAATGTTGGCCGAGCCTGAGACTGATAATGTCATCCAGGTGTGTATATTAAAGAAACAGTGTGCTAAAATTTCCGGATTTCTGAATCTTCCCTGAGTCAGTATTTAGAAAGATAATACTACTCAATGCTTCCCATGGTACAGAGTGAGAAAAAGCAAATTCTACGCAGACTTAACCAGAACCTAAAAGCCCAGAGCCCAGTGGAGGAGCTGGAGAAGTCACTGCCACTCCCTGCAGAACCAATTCCTGCTCCCCACCAGAACCAGTCTAACACAGAGAAATGCCCCTCTTCAAACGGAGACCGGAAGAAGTGGGATGCAGCAGAACTGCCTGTACTTCCTGTGGCTCAGCAAACCTTAGAGGAAACCATAACCACAGCAAGTATGTCCAGCCAACTCTGTAACCCTGTGTACTAGCAACTCAATTTCCAATATTATTCTTTTACCATTTTGTGTGCATGCAGGAACACTTACGGTATATTCATAGTGTAGTCTTTTGTAACGTTTGTTGATTTAGAATTAAAATAGATACTTTAGTAATAATAAAGAAAACCTACAGGCAATCAGTTGTGCTGTGGAAATTTTGTGCTCACTTTAAATTTGCTTTGCAAGGAATTTATAAAATTAGTGTTTCTATTTAAAAGTTTTGGAAGATTTTTACTCAGCTTCTCTCCCCCCACCAGCTACCTCAGTGTCTTTAGAAGATCGACCATCCTCTGGTGAAGACAGGAAGAAGTGGGAGGCAGGAGGAGTTCCACTTGTCCTCTCTGTAGCCCAACAAACTCTGGAGGAGACATGCATCAGGACCATCGGTGAGTTACCTTCTCTTTGATCGAGAACACAGAAAAATCACAACCATCTGCGGTGTGCACATAAAATAATGTAAGTCTAATTCTCTCTCTATGTGTGATGTCTCAGAGCAAACAGTGGGTGAAGTTATACAGATGGGTAGGCTACAGGACGAAGCTCCTAGGAAGGTGTGGAGAGCGAGTCCAGACTCTCAGGTTCTGAGACTACTTCAGGAAGCAGAGCTTCAGCCTCTCACCCAGCAGCTGGAAAGTGTCACCACCTGGGGGGAAGAGTTTTCCAGCCCTGGTTAGTCTACTCTCTAACACCACCAATGTGTAGCACCCACCTGGGTGATGCACGGCAGCATTACAACACCAGAAGCGTTCTTGCAATGAGGCCACAGTGCTAACCATTGGGCCACGGTGCTGTCTATTTTCTTAAATGGTTTTATTTTTACTTAAAAAAATGTGTATATATAGTTAAGATGTACTAGAAGTATATTCACTTACCAATGAAGCCATATTCTCCCTAGATAAGCCGAGCCTGACAGCAGCAGCTGAGATTTTGAAGACGCCTAAAGAAGCGTTGCCTTCTAAGCCAACACCGCCTGCTGTGGTTCCAAGTCCAGAGGTCCAGAGGGAGAGTGTGTACTCCACAGAGGCCTCGCATCAGGAAACGTCTGCGGCCAGTGCTGTAGAAAGAGTGACACTGCCACCCAACCTCACTGAGATTCAGGGTTAGTGTGTCACTTAACTCAACATTGAATGAATATCTCAGCTCCATAATTTTTAAAGCATAATGCAATCCTGTTTGGTCTGAATTCTTCCAGATCCAGCAGACATGGAGTCCCTGGTTTTGGAAGAGACACCTAAACAGGCCTTACAACCCCCAGCTGGTGTGCAGCAGGCATGGGAGCACGAAGTCCAGCAGCCAATGTGACTGTTCATCTTTTGTTTTCTATTTAGATTAGATATAGACACACCAAAATAAAAATTGTTGTTTACTCACCCCAATATTTAGTTTAAACTTGCTGTACCCATATTTCTTAGAGTGAACAGTTTCTTTATTACATTTAAAGACATCATAGATGTTTGTGGAGCTAAAGTGTATTATTCTTATAGGCCACCAGAGGGTGGTACAAGACTGGCAGGCACTAAGGAGGTTGAGAAAAGTGCAGAGAAACCAACTGAATCTTCTGGTGAGGTTGCAGTTTACTGAGTCACAGACACTATTATTTTCAGCGTGATTATTATCTTAATTAAATCTTCCCTTTGCCTCCGTCTCCCAGGTTTCACACAATGTGAGGAGCCCATGTTTATTAAGTTGTGTTCCCCGGCCCACCGACGCACTGCTGCCCTTGCACTCCTCTCAGCCCAGTCTTCCATGGATGAATCCTCCTCCTCTCTGGCCTCTCGCTCACGCTCTGTCTCCCCTCTGCGCTCCAAACACCACAACGCCCTCCTCATTGGTCTCTCAACGGGCATGTTTGACGCCAATAACCCCAAGGTGATTACTGGCTGAGCCTTTGTTTTGTTTTTATACAGGAAATGACATCACATGGGATCTATGCTTGATGTCGCAATTGCAGACCTATCTCCCCCGCTCTGTGTAAACAGCTTTAGTTTTTACAGAGAAGAAAAGAAGGAGGAGCTCAACCTTCTTCTCTGGCCCTTATGACAAATGATGAAATGTTGTCTGCGAGTCAATCCAAAAGGATGTCATCTCCACAGTAAAGTGTGGCTACACCACACATACATTCTGGGATAGAAGAAAAAAAACACTCTGGGTTGTTTGGATTTCTTTAAACCAATCACAATCGTCTTCAGGACGCACCGACAGTGGCTCTGCAAAATAGTCACAGGAAGGAACCTGTTTTTTGGTGAAACATTTGCAGATAAAATAATCAATGAAGTTAACTGTTCACACAATACAGTAACATGAGCTATTTAAATGAACGGGATACATGGTTAAACATCATATGCTCTTACCAGATTTTGAGAATGAGAACACAGAGAGCAGAAGTGGGGGGGCAAAGCCTGACATCAGGCGCGTGAGCCACATGGATATCTGGATTTATTCAGAAAGTGTGCTTCTGTTCATCCAGGCTATGTTTAATGTGAATGGGTTGAGGAAATTGTTCTTGTGCTTAGTGTGACGAGACTTATGTGGTATTTTTAGGTAGGAAATCAGTCTTCTTTATTAATGAAGGGTTCTGGAATGAAGCCATAGCCATTAATCACATGGTCTGAACCTGCAGTGGGTAGGTCTGATAGAACAGAAGGAGCATCCATCAACCTATATCTTTCATAACCTTCATCAGGGACCATGGAATCTGCAGAACCTAGCCCAACATTATTTCCACTTAAAGAGCTGCATAGCTCCTTTCCTTCCGCTTTCTTTGTGTTTGAATTTTAAATTCGGTGGATTGGAATCTGAGTTTTATCTTGTACGACTATTTTGCAGCGGCTCTGTGCAGAACTTAGCACCAATTGGTTTAAATAAATGCCATTAAACCGGAGCACGCTTTCCTGCCATACCTGAATGCTATGTGGACTAGCCAGACTCTCCTTCATCGCTCTTTGGATAAGGGTCTGGCAAAGCGAGACTAGATTATTGCTTACTATAAATGATATAATGGTATAATTGACTTTTTTGTCTTTCAATTGGCTCAATCAAGTCTTCCTGTCTGAGCCCGTCAAAGTATTAAACGTGTCTCTCTGTTTGCATTGTACTCTCAGATGCTGCGGACATGCTCTCTCCCGGACCTCAGTCGTCTCTTCAGCCCTCAGCAGGACTCTGCAGGGGCGAGTGACGCTAATGTTGCCCCAGACAACCTGGAAATCGAGGACCTGGAGGATGCAGCTAAAGATGACGACCAGTCAGAGACTGAAGAGTAAGACAAACACAGATGAGATCTTGAAAGCAAAACCATGCTTGGGGGTCACACTGTCAGATTTGTTGGCAAATCATAAGCTGCTGCAGTCTAAAAATGGCTGGTCATTTTAATGGTGACTGATATCTTGCTTTACCCTGATTCTGTCAATCTTTTTCTAGACATGAGGGACAAGATTAGAAAATGGCAAAGGTTTCATTTAGCTAAGAAACTTTGAATACAGCCAATTGCATCAAATTGTTGGAAATGTAAGACATAGGATGGTCAATTACTTCATGCCCTATGGTCCTGTGATAAGGTCCAAGAATGTTGGACCAGGATACATGATAACCCATGTCAGATTGCAGGGACCCAGGTTCCAGTCAGTCCAAGATTATTGGTTCTGGGAAATGGGTCCATCCTAAATGGGATGGATAAGCACATAAGAAGCTGGGTCCAGACTAGTTTAATGAGAGCCAGACAGATTCTTTGAGAGGATGGAGGAATGAAGGGCTGCCGTCAATCCAGGAGTGGATGGCTAGAGTTGCAGTATTTGAAAAGATGTCATACAAATGGTTTACCAGGTTGGATGTATATACAGTACTAGAACATAGATATTCAACAGTCCGGTACCCTAAGGGGGTCCTCAGAGTTGCTGCATGGGGGGCCTCCAAATCATTGTTCAATAGTTAAAAACTTGAATACAATTATTTGTAAAGATGATTTATTTATTTTTTTACACAGCATTGATGATAGGCTTACGTTCCTATAGTTAGATAGCCATAAGGTAGCCATCCACAGATACAGTTAAGCTTAAGGATTCACTGTGTCACAATCTAACATTAAAACATAATATATGAATATGTCAACAATTATTATTTTGATATCATAGTTTTTTATGTCCCATTAAAAAGGTATGAGTGAAGACTGCTGCCCTACATGTTAGGCCCAGTGTGATATACAATTTGTATATATATCAAGCGGGGTGGGCATATGTTGATGTTCTAAAGTGTATGTTTTGTGTTAATCATTAAAAAAAAAAAACATCCATTTGATGTAATTGTGTGTAACAATGATATTCCCTGTTTCCTAGTGCATATGAGGATGAAGACCTGCGGGACATTCGGGCCTCTATGGAGAGACTGCTCCAAGAAGAGGGCGACCTAATGAGGAACACTCCAGAGGTTGGTGCAGGAGACTTTAATGGGAACCGCCCAGACGGCCAAAACCAAGTACTGTTCAACAGGATAGCAGCTGAGATCGATCAGGACAACAATCAGATGGCTGTAGATGACGACGACGAGGAAGAGGAGGAGGAAGAGGAGGAAGAAGAAGGCGAGGAGGAGGATGATGAGGATGAGGAATGCTCTAATGGGAGTCCTGGCGATGAGGAAGCAGAGGAGCTGCTCACTAACGGTGTGGGAGAGGGCACCCACAGTAATAACAGCCCGCTCAATGAGGAGTGGCAGTCAGGTACCAGGAACATTACGAGTTGGTGAAATAAAAGCTGGTAAACTATTTTAATTTAGGGCTGCAACAATTAATGATTATTTTCATTGTTGATTAATAATAATAATAATGTTGGTTATTTCCTTGATTCATCTATTACTTGTCTATAAAATGTCATAAAATGGTGAAAAATGTCCATCAGTGTTTTCCAAAAGCCAAATATGACGTCCTCAAATTTCTTGCTTTGTCCTCTACTCAAATATATTCATCTTACTACCATAGAGGAGAGCAGAAACTTAAAACTATTCACATTTAAGACGCTGGAATCAGAGAATTATCTTTCTATTTTTCATAAAAAATAACTCCAACCAATTTATCAATTATCAAAATACTTGTCGATTAACTTATTGGTTGACAACTAATCGATTACTCTTTGCAGCCCTACTTAAATTCAGTTAGTATTAGTTATTTTAATGTAAGAACAAACATTCATTTACCACTTTTGTGTGACATACTCATGGTTCTCAGTCTACACGATTATTTGGAGGAAGCTTGCCAACCACTTCAGCTCGTAAAAAAAAGAATGAATAATTAATGTCAGAGTATACATGCTCTTAATAACTGGCCGTGTAATAATAGATAGGAGTGTTTTTGGAAACGACGCATCTTCAGAGTGATGAAGACCCAACGTCTAACAGTATTATGAGAACTGATAAATGCTGCTGTACCATCCTATAGATGGCAGTGGAGAGGACCAGGGCGGAGAGGCTGCGCATCATGACAGCATCTTCAGTCGTCTGGAAGAACTTCGCTTCAATCTGGAGCAGCAGATGGGCTTTGAGAAGTTCATCGAGGCTTACAATAAGATTAAGGTATGAAACATTACTTATCTTTCAAATGTTAGCACCGCTAAATGCTGCTACATAAAGAGTGATTGGACATATGTTTTGTTTTTTTCGCATTTAAGGCTATGCATGAAGACGAAGATGAGAATATTGACCTGGGCTCCAGTTTTGTCTTAAGCATTCTGGGAACTGAGCACCAACATCTGTATCCCAACATCCTTCATCTAGTGATGGCAGATGGCGCATACCAAGAAGGTTAGTCACGGTAGTTGGTTCTTAGTTGATCATTTCCACTGTGTCTCTGAAAGGCATGGTGCTTCTCTGTTGAATTTGACTGACACTGATTAGAGTTCCTATTTTCCTTCCTTCTTTATTCTATTATTTGCCATTTTCCATGACATTCCTGTTGCTTGTGTAAACCACAGAAACATAGGTGTATCTCTTTTAATTGTTCTGGTCAGCAACAGTATTGAAATGTCCTCAATGGTTGTCCCACAGCATAGAGCTGTGTCAGAGGACAGTGAGTGTCTAAAGGTAGAATGTGTAGTGGGTATGGCTTTACTGTTTATAATCACACCGTTCAGAGTTCGCCTCTCCTTCCCGGCTCAACGGCCAGAGAGAGGGAGTGGTGGTCGAGCAAGCTAAAGAGTGGAGGTAGAGAGAGAGCGCCGAACAAAGCAGTAACCAAGGGAATGGAAGGCTTTTCTCATGTTGTTTTGCAGCGGTTAAATTCTAATGCGCAAATAAACATAACCACTCCTCCGTGGCAAGGTGCCGCGTTGTTGGATTATCAGTGAATGCAGGGCTTCATCCTGTCTGTTTCTGAGTGTCTGTAAAACATGCATAGATATGAGACGCCGAGGGGGAAATGCCGCATTTGGGAGAAATAACTGGCTGCACACCCTGTACACTGTTATTGACTGGCGGTTACACACCCACATGGGGCCCAGAGTCTCTTTGTTGCCACCCAGAAACATCCTGCACACAGGAAAATAAAAAAGGAAAGAGAAAATCCAGGTAGAGAGCACAGTGTCTGCAGATACAGACACCCCCAAACCCTTCTAGTGGGGCGTGGAAATGATGATTGAGAGGGATTACTTTTGTATTACTCAGTACATTGTTTTTTAGGGCATTTATTTGACCTTTTTAATCTAATTTCTCAAATCCTATCCTCTTTTCTTACATTGCAACCAAGTCAAACTTAGTGGATGTGAAACACACCCTTAACGCTGGCTGTCTGCTTCTTCTCTCTGTGTGCCGAGTCGGTTGTCAGACTGGGGCCACAGCAGATACAGAAAGAGATAAGGGGCGGGGGGGAAGTATTTTAAGTTTGACAGATTTCCCTCAGGATGCGAGCAGTCTTGAGATAAATTCTCTCACTGAACATCTCTTTTCCACAAGTCTTTTTTGTTTTCTATTTTTACTGTCTTTAGTTGAAGAAATGCATGATAAATGTCAAATATCTCCCTTGAGGACCTATCTCACGGTCTGTGAAAGATGCATCTTATGGCCCCCGTCCATACAGTAGTAACACTTGGTATATTTTGACATGTGTTTTGAGGCATCTAACAGAGAACAAACCCGTGTACTGTGGTAATGCAGTATGATCTATTGGCTACAGTCACACATTATCCATCACTTTGCTGTGGGTTTTAGGTCACTTCTGATGCCTGTTGTTCCTGTTAAATGGGATCACCAAAGTCATGAGGATACATCATCTGGGAACCACAAATGTCCCTACCGATTTCTGTGCCAATTTGAAGTCATCTGCCTCTCTTTTGTCATTTCTTATTAAGAGACATCCTCGAACCAATGGCCTCTGCCTCTCTAATTAATTATCTGTCCCCACATGGTTCTCTTTCTTCTCTCTTCTCTCTCTTGTAGATAATGATGATGAATAATGGTTGGTCCAGTGGAGCTGCTCACAGCAATGACAATCTGCTAGCTATCTGATGTCTTCCCATGACGCAGACCATCGGCTGAAGGATCTATGCATGAGGTGTCGCAGCCACGCATCTAACAGTGTTTCAGGCACACTTGCATGATGAATAACTAGTACACTCGAGGCTGTGTTTTCATACTTTTGACTATCAGCACCTGACACTATTTTCTAACCAGTGTTCATTCAAAAGTGCATTTATCAAATCCACGTTCTTAATAACCAAAGTTTTAATTCAAGGTTCTGTCAAATGTTTGTGAAAGCCTGTAACACATGTATTGTCTCGTTGGATTAATAGCCTAAACGCTGTTGTGTTTCAGTTTGGTCGGTTCGAGTAAAATCAACAGTGGCTTTTTACAGTTTTGTCGGGCAAAGATCTGGTTCTCTCAGGTGCTCTGTTTCTACCTGTCACATACTCTACCACAGCTTCACAGCATACACCAGGTCCCCCTCCAACCAGTTCAACCTCCTTTTCTTACAACTCTTTTCACCAAACAAGACGTTAAATATTACCCTAATACATTTTTCACATTTCTTACTGTTTCATTTAACCCAAATTAAATCCCAAAAGAATTTGGTGCGACTGAATGTTGCCATGGTACTGTAGCAGGACTGAGGTATTAGAGTGCTTGGTGTGACGTAGTGGGCCACGTCAGAATGATGTTTGGTGCAGAGAGTTGTACCGATGATGTAAGCAATGATATATAAAGTATATTAACAATAATTCACATTTGATTAGAAAGTAAATATTGTAAATCTTTATATGAATAAATCTTTTTTTTTAAGAAACTAAAGACTTTTAGTTTCTTTCTACCTCACTTCCATGTAGACTGTAAGAATGGATGGATTACTGAATAGGCCTACTGGGCACAGCCCCCCCCAACTGGTCTTCACCATCTGCAGAATGTCACACGTATAGAATAAAATGCCTTTTATTGTCATTATATCATTAAAAACAATCTCTCCACACATGCATTCATACACACAATAATGACGATAATAATGGTAATAAATAGATAAATAGACAAATGAAGTGGTCAAAAACTGCATTGAAAAAAGTGCACATGGATTAGAATATTACACATTTAAAAAGAAGAGGCATGCACCAACCAGGAAGAGACTCATAATGACTACAAAGAGCTGCAAAAGGACTACAAAAATGGGCAAAACAGCCACAGAAAAAACAACTACAAAGTGATCCAAAATGACGACAAAGAGACACAAAACCAGATAGATGTGTAATGACTACAAAGACGGAAAACCAAGAACAAAATATATATTTTTAAACTATTAAGTCTGTGTATGCTCATTGTAGAAGAGGTGGGGGGGAGGGGGGGGGCATTGTTTCATATTCTGCCCATGACTGTAAAGTTTGGCTAACATTACTGTGCTTACAAATCAGCTGTCCTAAATCATGATAAATGCTTTATTAAGAGTCTTGGATTTGAAATGTGAAGTGTTTTTATTTTTATTGAGCATATAACAGTATACAGCTACTAGTGTATTTAATACAAACGGTTCAAGTACGCCATGGGAGATGCAACAAGTCCTAGACTGTTCTAACAGTGTTCTTAATGCTGCAACAGGATATAGTAGAAATATATAGTGTTTAATGTGAATGGACAGCTCCATGAAGTTCAGGGTTTTTATTGTGGAATTTGGACTTAAGGATGTAAAATGTGAAGTTTTGACAGAAAACTCATTTGGCTTTACTGTGACTGTGGTGCCACTGTTGAGTACTATCCACAGCTCTTCAACAGGCCAGTAACCTTTCTGTCAGCTAGCAAGATTTATTTGTTGTTGCAATCCCTGTGGAATAATATAACAAGAGCCTCCAGTGTTCTACCACCATGTCTGATTTAGTGTGACAGGAGAAGAAGGTGTGTTTCCTCTGAGTAATTGGCTGTAGCATCTTCCCAATAACGATAAACAAACCGAGGAGCTTTGCAGCATATCCTGACATTAAATTATTTCCTCTATCCTATGAGTCCAGATCAAGATAACAAGGCATTTTGTTCCCAACAACCCATTTACACCTTGTCTTCCAGCTTTGATGGACGACGCTGGCAGATCTTAAACACCCAGCCTAGCATGGATCTGCCTTCATTAAAATTAAACTGCAAACTTTTTTCATCTGTGCTGAAATAATAGGCATCATTAAATTTCAAATATAAACTCTGAGCATGCACTTTCAAGCTGAGGTTGCACGTTGTATGTCATGTTGAATATGCAAATGCTTAGTCAATTTCACATTAAGTGTCATTGTGTTATGTGTGGGATTGGTTCTGGCTGACTCTGGCCTTGCATACGATCCACTTTAACTTTACTTATACTGGTAGTCAAAGGACCGAGAGGAATAGCACTTAAAGCTGTGACATGTCATGCACAACAGAACACTTCATTCAATATTTATGCTGCATGGTGGCGTTGTGTTTGTTCCATTTCAGATTTGGTAATTCTATTTTATGTCCTGCTATGTGGCTCATATCATGCAATGGTGGCAATTTCTCAGCGATCTCACACACACACACACACACATTTTACTTGTTAAGAGGTATATTGAGTACATAAGATAGGCAATACAATGAAAAGAGACAGTGTTCTGAAAATGCTCATGGCTTTCTTTAAAGTATTTCATAAAGAAATGACATTTTGGGCTCAGTCTGGAGTCAGTTTATAGCACCAGTGTTGATTTTGTTTGTGAATGTCAACTTTTTCTGACAGAGATTTTTTTTTTTTAAATTTGCATTTCTACTGGTTTTCTGGGCCTATTGAAGTTTACTAGTTACACACAAAAGAAAGACATAGTGGTTAAGTTCATCTGTATAGACCGAATGCAACAGATCACTTGAGTTCTTTGTTCATGATTTCTGTTAGATATTAACTGGTCAAATTAGACCGGGCTATGAGGAAATCAAAAAGATAGATCCGAATATGACTTAGGAAGGATACAGTCCTACCAGGGTTCAAAATTAACTTCTCCACTAGGCAAATGGCCAGTGCATGTTCAAATTCAAATTTTACGTGTTCAAAGTTTTTTTTTTTTTGGGCTGCTGAGTTAAGCAAATCAGCCAGCATTTGGCTAGAAGATGGGGTTAATTTTAAACCCTGATTCCCACCCATGTTCTCTGTTTGGCATTTTCCTCCGGAAGAAATTCATTAAAATTTTGATTTGAATTTTCTATAAGGTCTGTGTTTGGCTTGATCCCAGCTCCCAAAGGGAAAAATTACCCCACAGAGAAATAAATGCACTCAACCGTTATAAGCGGCATTCATTGACATTCAGCTATGGTCCCTGATCTAATTTAAAAAGCTGGTTGCCTCTGGCTGAGTTAGTAAGTTTGAAAGTCTTATCAATGTAGCGTAAAACAAATGGTGATCACTGGATGTGAGTGTCCTGAACTCATTAGCATATCAAGCCCTCGAAATGTTGGTCTGTTGTTTTAAAAAGTGAATTATGCAATATTGTCAACTTGTGAACAACACTCTTAAGTAACAACAATCTCATCTGCACTTTGCTTTTCAAAAAAATATTATCTTATAGTATTTTATGCGTCTCAAAACATATCTTGGACATCTATTTACACTAATAGGCTGTACGATAGAGGCAATATTTCTGCCAAGGTTCATCCCATACCTGGAGATTGGGACATATGTCTTGTCATGTCCTCTTCCTGCTTTCCTTGTCCCCATTTACAGGCAATAACATAGCTGTCACCTCCATCACGTGTGTGTTTGTGTGTGTGTGTGTGTGTGATCTTGTTTTTGCCTTCAGGTGCAGTCATTATGAAAGATGATTGCCTTTCAAAGACTACAAATCATTCCTGCTGCCTTTCTGAATAAGTGTGTGTGTGTGTGTGTGTGTGTGTGTGTGTGTGTGTTTGTGTGTTGTGTGTGTGTGTTTGGTGTTGTGTGTGTGTGTGTGTGTGTGTGTGTGTGTGTGTGTGTGTGTGTGTGTGTGTGTGTGTGTGGTGTGTGTGTGTGTGGTGTGTGTGTGTGTGTGTGTGTGTGTTTGTTGCGTAATGCATATGGGTCAAGCAGAAAATGAGGGCAGGGGCCATTGTCTCAGTTGAGGTGGAGGGGCGGATTCCCTGCCTCTTCGCGGTGAGGAAATATGACCCAAGGGCTCCTGCCAGCACCCATGGGATCACATGTGACAGACGAGAGCCACCTCCGTATAAATCTACTTCTTTATTGCTATTTTCTTGCTCTCCTTCATCTCTCCCTTTTGCTCAATAGGCAGCGTCCTCCAAATGAGATAGAAATAAATCACGTGTTTATTGCCTGGCTGTGCCTCACTTGCTGTCATCTCCTTCAAGTAGTTTTGTGCCTTTGCTGCCAAGGTCATTAGGAGTCAAAGGTCTATTCCAAAGGTGTTTTTTGTAATAAAAGCAGTGCCTTTGGGAGAAGTGCTCTCCCTGTGGGGCTTTTATATCAGCCAATGACGGCCCATCGGTTTACTTTTGCCTTAAGAAAAGATAAACAATAGCATAATCCAGGGTTTTAAGGTTCTTGTTTGTTGCAAAGATCACATTAAACGCAATAAGAACAAGTGTCATTTCATAAAACACCATTTATTTCTAGCTGCCATAATAAAAATACAGCCTCAGAATCAGAAAGTTTCTCACCACAGTAGTTGATTGATTAATATCTTTATTTTGAACATGTGAATAAATAAATCAGAAAAAATAGTAATAAAAAAACAATTAAATAACAAAAATAAAACTCCATTATTTCCAGTACTGACAAACCTCTATTTATGCCCCTGTATTTTAACATAGGGGGGTGTATACTTATGCCCCTGTATTTTTAACAAGGGGGGTGTTTTTTACTTTATGCACTGTATGTTAACCATAGGGGGGTGTATACTTATGCCCTGTATTAAATAGGGGGTGTATACTTATGCCCCTGTTTTTAACATAGGGTGTGTTAAGTATGCCCTGTATTTTAACAATAGGGGGGTATACTCATGCCCGTATTGTTAACATAGGGGGTGAATACTTATGCCCCTGTATTTTAACATACGGGGGTGATACTCAGCCCGTATTTTAACTAGGGGGGTGTGATACTTGACTGTATTTAACATAGGGGGGTGTATAACTTATGCCCCTGTATTTAACATAGGGTGTGTATACTTATGCCCCTGTTATTTAACATAGGGGGTGTATACTTATGCCCCTGTATTTAACATAGGGGGTGTATACTTATGCCCCTGTATTTTAACCTAGGGGGTGTATACTTATGCCCCTGTTTTTAACATAGGGGGGTGTTACTTATGCCTGTATTTTAACATAGGGGTGTATACTTATGCCCCTGTATTTTAACATAGGGGGGTGTATACTTATGCCCCTGTATTTAACATAGGGGGGTGATACTTATGCCCCTGTATTACATAGGGGTGTATACTTATGCCCCGTATTTTAACATAGGGGTGTATACTTATGCCCCTGATTTTAACATAGGGGGGTTATAGTTATGCCTGTATTTTAACATAGGGGGTGTATACTATGCCCCTGTTTTAAAAAGGGGGTGTATATCTATGCCCCTGTATTTTACATAGGGGGGTGTATACTTATGCCCCTGTATTTTAACATAGGGGGGTGTATACTATGCCCTCTGATTTTAACATAGGGGGGTGTATAACTTATGACCGCTTATTTTAACATAGGGGGGTGTATACTTATGCCCCTGTATTTAACATAGGGGGTGTAATTACCCCTGTATTTAACATAGGGGGTGATACTTCATGCCTGTATTTTAACATAGGGGGGTTATACTTATGCCCCTGTATTATACATAGGGGGGTTGATACTTATTGCCCCTGTATTTTTAACATAGGGGGGTGATACTTATGCCCTGTATTTAAACATAGGTGTGTATACTTATGCCCCTGTATTTAACATAGGGGGGTGTATACTTATGCCCTTAAAATAGGGGTATATCATGCCCTGTATTAACATAGGGGGGTTATACTCCATGCCTTGTATTACATAGGGGGGTGTATAGACTATGCCCCGTATTTTAACATAGGGGGGTGATATTATGCCCCTGTATCTAACATAGGGGGGTGATACTTATGCCTGTATTAACATAGGGGGGTTTACTTATGCCCCTGTATTTTAACATAGGGGGTGATACTTATGCCCTGGTATTTTAACATAGGGGGGTGTTGTTATACTTGCCCCTGTATTTAAAATAGGGGGGTGTTATATTATGCCCTGTATTTTAACATAGGGGGGTGCCTTAAGTATGCCTGATCTTAACTAGGGGGGTGATACTTATGACCCGCCCTATTTTAACATAGGGGGGTATATAATACAGCCCCCTGTATTGTACAAACATAGGGGGGTGTGTACTTATGCCCCTGTATTTTAACATAGGGGGGTGTATATGCAAAAATGATTAGGAAGAAGTCAAACTTATGTAGCCTACTTCTACCCTTTATACCCTTTCTACCCTATTATATACATAAATTAATTACAAAATAATAAGTCTACAGAGATGATAAATCTGTAATCAATGAAAATGTATATTCAAACAGTCTATTCACATTCATATATTTACCCATACACAACAGTATTATAATAATATATACCATACCTGGAATTTGCCTTGGTGATAGGTGCATACTATAGACACACAAACTCTTATTAAACATTAATAACTTAACTGACTTTGTGATAATAGAAGCAGAGTAGTAGATAGACTCTTCTGATAGAGGTGACCACCAGATGTCCTTATTCAGTTACAACATGGTGCAACAATAAGAGTAAAAGAGTGTCTGGGAAAGTGAGTAGCCTAGACCAGCTATTGGTATTTATTATATCAAGAAAAACAGCAGTGCGTCCGCACAACTCTTCATTGCATCTGAAATTGTTCTATGAATGTAAGTGAACAGAGAATGCTGCTGAAATGCAACAGAGAGCATCCATACATTGGAGATACATGAAGTAGCTATGCAATTCAACCACGTTGCCAAGATTGCTGACTTTCAGCTAATAACACAACAAGTCCATGAGGGTTGCCAAAAAAAAAAAATGAAATAAAAAACAAGTTTTTTTCACTCCGCCTGGGAAAAGATGCTGCTTTTCTTGACACATCATTACATGACGATTAAGTTCACGCCCGTTTGACAACGCTAGACGCTGCCTTCTGGTGCAGCTCGGAAATTCCTAATTTCCATGGTGGTAGTCCTCAGGTAGATTATTATAAGGCTGTAGGCTACTTTTGGAAGAAAATAATGTTAGGCCTATCTAAATATTAATAAGGACAGAATTTTGAATTTTGTTTGTAGAATTGGTTAGTTCTACGAGAAATCAAGGAGAGTGACAGTCATAGATGATGGATGGTGACAGTAATGTCCAGTCCCAGAACCATGACTGTAAAAATAAAATATAAAAAAGGTAAAATCACAGAGATTATTCGTGCCGGTTTGTTGTTGTATTAATCTTAACGTTTTATATGTAATCAATTACTGTTTCAATTAGTTCAGTTCAGTTCATGTTTATTGTCCCTATGGGGAAATTATGTTGCAGTAAAAAATCATATCACATGGTATTAAAACATTAGCACAGATAAGGCAAGCAGGAAGAAAAAACACAACAAATGTACACCACCACTCATACCATGGACCAAAGTAATATGAGGAGGGGGGGGGGGTGTAGTTCCAGACCAGCTGGGAGAAAGAGAAATTACAGTAAATACACAAAATATATCTATCATCGTACGGGACCTTCATTATTAAGGAGTTTAATCAGAATCAGAATCAGAATCAGCTTTATTCGCCAGGTATGAGGACACATACGAGGATTTTTTCTTTGGAGCATTGTTGCTCACACTGTGCTTACACATAAACCAAAACCAAAACAACCAAAACAAAAAATATACACACTAATATATACATACTCTAAACAGAACAATATAACAATATAGAGGCATGAGTGCAATAATGGCCTGTGGAACAAAGGAGAGCTTGGATCTGGGTTTTTTCAACAAAGGAGCACAGTATCGTCGTCCAATTACTAACACAGTTAACAACTTCTACCTATTTGCAAACCTTACAGCTCATTTGCTGGCTCGTTTAGTGTCCTTTCCACTTTCCTACCATAATTCACGCCCTTTTCCGACGACCCTTGAATCCCACATGCTTCCCCCCCCCTCTCCCCTCTCCCCTCTCCCCTCTCGCTTGTTTCCAGCAACACCGTCCAGCAGAACACAAGTATCGTACTACTAGCATGGCGCTCGGTGCAGTTGGAGTTCCGTTGTGTCGCCTGTGTCCTTTTCATGTTAGGTTTAACTTCAGTATCTGACAGAAGTCATTTCACACTATACGCTGTAAGGAAAACATATCGTAAGAACAGTATCTGCCTGACAAATAATTCAGATAAGCAGCTTGTATATTTTGTATATTCCAGGTGGCTCGCTAACTATAACGTTAGCAAGAAAGCAAAAAATTCGGAGATACGGGGCAACAAGAGGAGGAGTCCTGTTTTTGAAGAGGTAAACTCAATTGCTTTTATTGGGCGAATGGTTTTTAAGTGTTCACTAAAGAGATACTTTGCTTTCGTACCAGAAGTTATAGAAAATATGTGTTAAGTAATAGTTACGAATGCTGTAAAACTTGTTAATTGTTAACGGAAACGTTACAACATCAAAGTAGCCCCCTCGCTAGCGAGCGGTGTCGGCTAGCAAACTTAGCTACTTTAATTTGCACGTTGGTAGTTTTAGTTCTGGCGAGTCCGAGATAACACTACCACAGCTGCTGAGTGTCATAAAAAAGTATCAGTCCACGTTTTTCATGCCGTTAGTTAAGTGTTACGTAATATTGACATTTTTCCGGAGTAACGTTAGCTCACACACTCGCTGTGAAAGCTTGGAATATCTGGGTTTGTATCATTGAAACATGTTGTAATGTCCGCCTTTATAGAAAGACAAATCCCAGTCATTCACCCCCGGGACTGTTGCTGTAGCTTTCTCTTATTTTGTCGCGGTGATGGCGTGTGGACCAGGGTCTAAGGTTTAGGTTCCAAGATCAGGTTTAGGTGCAATTATCTGCTGTCGAGAAGTCAGATTAACGTCGCCTTTAATCCCTCATTGGTTACTCTAATGACAGTAGTTCTGTGTTTTTGCCAGTGTTGTCAGCTCATTACTGCAGCAGGAAATGTGGCGTGAATGTGTCAGTTTTTCAGTGAAATTTTACATTTCCCATGCTCAACAGATGAAGCCACATTACAGTTATCAGCCATATGCGATGTCTGTTGCATGCTTACCATGACCTATTTCTCGTGTGCACAGTTGATTCATTTGCATGTCTTGACCCTGTTTTACAGCTGATGCAGATGCCATGGCCACAGCCGAGGTATGGGAGTGACGTGACAGTACTGGTCCTGCTTCCAAACAAAATCAGCATCATGTTTTTCTGCTGAATTAGTGGCAGAGCACGCAGAGAATGGACGAGTCAGTATTGTTGGATTTGCTTGAGTGCCCTGTTTGTCTAGAGCGACTGGATGCTTCGGCGAAGGTTCTTCCCTGTCAGCACACCTTCTGCCGCAGATGTCTCCAAGGCATCCTAGGCTCACGTGGAGAGTTGCGCTGCCCAGAGTGCCGCACGTTGGTGGAGTGTGCTGTTGATGAACTCCCCAGCAACATCCTTCTTGTGCGCCTGTTGGATGGCATCAAGCAGAGGCCTCGAAGGGCTGGTCCTGGGGCTCCAGTCTGCACAAATGGTACGTCTGGAGCCGTGGCCAGAGCACACAACAGTGGAACCAGGGACCAGGGCACCCCAGGAGCACAACCCCAGCGAGCTCAGGCTAAGAGCACTCTTGTACGGGTGAGTATACTCACTGTGACTGTACATGGATCAGTGAGCACGAATCTGTGCCTCCCATTGTTTGGGTCAAGCTAAAACAGAAGAGAGAAAATCTGTGTGGATTACAAGCAGCATGTTGCATTACTGGCTCTCTAATCTTTGCTGCGGATTTACTGTTATCGTGGTGATCCAAAAGCCAGCCAGTTGACTAGAAGCCCAACTAATGGCAATGATTGTGAGCAGTTAGCAGTGGAGCCAACAAATGATTCTGCTCTCTTTGCCGACGGCAGCTGGGCTTTTATTGTAAGAAGAATTCTCAGTTCTGTCTTAGTTGCTGACAATGTCATATGCCAAAGTCTTTCTTGCAGGTGACATCCCTGCTGTAGTGCAGCTTGTGATTGTGGGTGAGAAATGCAGGGTGGGACTACAGGGTGGTGGTTTAAGCTGCAGTGCTGAGAAAAGCTGTAAAGTGTAGTGTTTCAGCACCTTTATTTA
Organism: Etheostoma spectabile; assembly: GCF_008692095.1. Taxonomy (NCBI): domain Eukaryota; kingdom Metazoa; phylum Chordata; class Actinopteri; order Perciformes; family Percidae; genus Etheostoma; species Etheostoma spectabile. The sequence goes on along the minus strand of NC_045741.1, from coordinate 23,108,858 downwards.
AATAGATGAGAGAGAGATGAGCTTCTGTAAGCCCAAGAAAATACAGGTTGACTTTAACTCGTCAGTGTTTTTGTCCTAAAACTCACATGGAAACCAGATGAAAGCAAATGCTGAGGTTAAAGGCTGTGACACACCAACCCGATAATTGGCTGTCGGACAGTCTGGCGAGGTCAGTGACTTAAGTCTGTTCGGTGTGTTCCGTGCCGTTGGAAGGGCCGTCGGCCTTCATTTTGGCCGACCTGACGTTCTAAGTTGGAAGACGGGCACTGCCGGCAGTCAGACTCAAATGAGCAATCTGATCGGTGGAGTGCAAACCTGGAAACGAGGAGTGGGATGAGCGTGACTAGAGTCTCTCAAAATCTGAGGAAAATCTTTTAAACTGACCTTTGTGGATCTGTAATGAAGACCGATTCAGCAGCTGCATGACCTATTTCTCCTTAAAATGTTTTCAAGAACACGTTTCGATGAGTAAAATATAGTAAAATAAATTATTGTATTCTGAACAAGCCGCCATGACAGTCTGGCTTTGAATTTCCAGAGAACCCAGACCCACATGTCTCGTTTGTCCAATCAGCTGCTGCTTTTCATTTTTATGCGACAATACAGATGTATCACGTCTCGATGCTTCGGTGTGTTCTGAGGAACTTTTTTGACCAACTCGGGGAGACGGATCAGTCCGACGGCCTTTTCTGGCAAGGGTCGGCCGTCGGGTTGGTGTGTCAGGGGCATAACAGATGCTCTGGCATGTAGGCTAGTGCTTTCGTGTTTTTGGTGCCATTTTACTGTAAATTTATTGAACCGCTAACAAAAACTGCTGTTTTTCTTTAGTTGTGGAATTTTAATATCGGCACATAGCAGAATATATAAAACGTTACAGTATCAAGTAAATAATATTGTCTTACGCTAACTCTTGATTATCAGGATAAATACCATTTATGCCATAAATATACCTAAATGTCACTTGCTTTAATACGATTGCATGTTGAAAACTTGAAAAATGTGAGAGTAGAGATGTGGAAAACCCGCGGGCACCTCCTTGAGCACCTCTCGTCTCCACGTAGGGAGGATAAGGTAGATGAAAAGATGTCAAGGTCCCGTGTAGAATCATTGGAATGTCAAAGCGCTGATAGTGTGTCTGCCTGGCCATGCAGGTATGAAGATCAGAGACCTTGCTGTAAATCGCTACTGGGGGACCCGCCTCATTTGCCATAGTATCACTTCAGAGGATTCGTGCTTATTTCAAAGCTGTTTGTGAATTGTGGAATTCCCCTGGCTTCTGAAAAGCCTGTTTGTTGGAGATAAAGAGGTGGACATTTGAAACTACCACATTATTTCACCCCTCTTATGTTTTTAAGATTGACAGTTTATTATACTCCCTCAGTGTAGGCATAGATCCTCCCTAATGCACACAGTGTATGAAAGTGTTTGTGTCTGAGTGTGTATAATTGTGCATGAGTGCATTCTGATTCAGATTTTTCTTGCGTTTCCAATTGTTCTGTAGAATTTTATTTTATTGACTGATAGGGCCCCTCAAGCCTACTCCGCCGTCCTAAGGCATTCTGCTGCTGACAGAGAACAAGAGTAGACATGGCTGTGCAGGTGTAATGTTTTCTGAACATAAAAGGCAGAGATCAAAGCTCCAGCCGATTGCCCAGTCTGATCTCTGGCCAGTGCTGCTTTCATGGGGACTGAGCGCTTCACTGCCCCTGGGTGACTGCCCCTCTCAGTCCCACATCTTTATTGTTTGTCGTCTGTCCCCCGTTATTTGGGGGTATCTCAAAGCTTAAAGCAGCTCCTCTGGTGCCGTGTCCCTGTTCAGGCAAAGCTCCACCTCCAATTCTTATATGGCCAGATTATGGCTGGGAGGGGACAGCAGTGGGGACTGCCTGACACATGCACAACAGGGTTTTGTTTTGGGTCCCCTCTGATCTTACTGACTGGCCGACACATGTATAGTGGCCAAGAGAGATTGTGTGTCTATGGAAGGCTACCAGTAACAGAAGCTGATGAGTGTTAAGTGAAGGCGTCGGGACCAAAAGGGACAAATGTTTAGCGAGTAACCTTGCACAGTCAGCTTTCTGCCCCTCCTCTTACCATCTCTCCAGAGTTGAAGCAGTTGTTTGACACTCTGGCCAGGCCTTTCTTTGATGAGGGGAATGAAAAGGCTCGTCGTCTTGAATGTACAGCTGTGGTTGTCTGGCCCTTCACAGTCAGCTTGATGACTCACCTCTGTGGTGCGCTCTTACATGGATGTTTTGTCTTTCCCTTGCCCTTGTTGACTCATATAACACAGTATTTTGTTCACACAGATTGAAAACAGATAGTCCAGTGGTATTTTTGCCTGAGAGTGAGTAAAGCCATTGGAGCTGTCTGGAAGTCAAAGGTCAGGGTTCAGGAGTCCCGGCAGTCAGGGGTCGGATGCCGATGAGCAAAAGGGAAGAAGGATTAGAGAGTGCTTTCTGCAAATTTGTTGAGCCAGTACTCCCTCAGACTCAAAATAGTTTCATTTACTATCATTTCTGTTTTTGTCATAAAAGCTTTCAGGTTCATTTTTAATGATGTTGTGCCACACTTTAGAGTTTAGGTTACATTTAGAACTCTGGAATATATGCAGTATTGCTTATGTGATAATAATAACTTATTAGATACAAGTGTGTTGGTATGTGTGTCAGTCTTTGTGTGTTTAGATGAAGGGAAATAAGACGCTATTCTTTCCTACTCAGCTCCTGGGAATGTAATTAGGTCATTGTCTCGTCTTTGGTAATGAGAGCTTTAGGAAAAAAAGGTTTTCTCCTTTTTATAGACCTCTTATGTTTGATGGCCTCCTCCACCTGCCGTTACTTGTCTTCAAATCCACTGAATTGACTCTGAACAAACAGGAAGCTAAACAGCCTTTTAATTTAGTGTTATTGGCTGCTGATTGAAAGGAAGATGTCTAATGCTACCCACAAGACATTGCAAAATCTTTTGTTTCCCACTTATTATTTATAATGAAGTTGTGGTGTGTTTTGGCCCATCTCTTTGTAGATTTATTTCTACACCGGAAAAGAATGTTGTTTATGGGTTCCTTATGTAGAGGCATCTCATTAAAATTCCTTTGCACCTCCCTCGTCTGAGGTCGATGAGTCACGCTGGCCCTCTTTGATGACATCATACTGTTGTTGAAGCCTTTCCTCTTGGCCGACTGGCTGACCTCTGCCTGCGCGACAGAACCCAGTCATTACACCCTCACACTGCCCACATACTGGCAAACACATACTTACTGCTTTCCACTTGGGACTTTTCAAGAGGGGTTTGGTCTATTCATTCCTGCTCTCTCAACACACTCACAATTTTGTCTTTCCTCCTCTGTATTTCCCACGGAGGACTCCAAGTAGCTGGGGCCTTCCGGACAGTGCATGTCAGGGATTTTGGAGCCACCTGTAATTTTCTCTTATGAGACACTGACACAAGCTGTATTTGTCCACATATTTCTGCCATGTACCTCCTCCCTCCTTGCTGTGTAAATCCAGACTGGAGCCTGTTAGAGGTCTAATGAGATTAGAGTTTATTAGACAGTGAGTCGGCACAGCTCCCCGTTCTCCTCTTACGGCTGACTGCTGACTCTCATTCTGAGGAGACACATAGCGTCACTATGTATTTTTACACACTTACCTAATACACTTTAAGTCATTTTGTTTATTGTTGACAAGTACAATTTTTTTCAGTGCCAGATTATAACTTTGAAATGAAATATGATGATGTGGAACCCAAAAGGTTGCAAATCTATCAATCTGTCTCTCTCCTATACCACCCATCTTGCACAAACTCACATTGAAGTGGAGCGTAACCCATCATGCATTCGGCGAGAGGCGGGGACTCTGCCCCTCGAATAGGTCTGCAGTCTATCCTACTGCTAATATAAATAGACAAACGCTTTTATCATCCTTTTCACATCTACTTGCAAATTTTCACATTCTTCCTTTGTTTTGGAAAACATGCAATGAATAAACAAATGGCCAGTTACGCTGTGGAAAATTAAAAGACCTAATCATGTGATTTAGGTGCAGCCATGGCCTGCTCATTGTTGGCCAATGCTACGCCCCTGACTAAGGGTGTGGGTGCCTGTCTTTGTCTTTTTGGGGCTTTCAAGGTTTTCCAGACACATAAAGGAACGGACTGACTCTTTCCCCCAGACAGGGTAGGATGTTTTGTGTTAATGAATGTGTCTCTGAGGAATGCCATGAGTAGTTGCAGGTCACTGTTTCTCCTCTAAACATTGGGCTTGTAGAGTCTTGTCCCACTTGCCAGCTCATGTTCACCTTCTTCAGTAAAGCTTTAAGTGTCAACATGTATTTATGTGTACTGTTTTTGCTGTTGGCAGTTATGCTTTTCTTTGACTCACTGGTAAGTGTGGCCCATTTGAAAGGATGGTAGGGGCCTGTATCTGCCATATGCATACATTCTGTAGTTCTGTTGATAGTCATTAATGCAGAGATGTGCCTCTGCACCTGAAAGCCCCAGGGCAGACTCTGCCTACGTCTTGGATCTTGTTGCAAGGGATCTTTTCAGATTCATCTGAAGAGGTAGCCAGCTGGCCATCAGTTTTGACTGTCTAGGTCCCCAAAATTGATTCTTACATTTAACCTAACTAAGTTTCGTCACCAAGGTGTTTGTTTTTGTTTCTAGCAATTTTAACAATAAAGTCTGGGTGGTCCACCAAAAAATGCCACATTTGCCAGTGGTCCAAGCCCCCCTGCTTCTTCCGTCCATATCTCATCTCCTGCCAAGTCTGTCAGCATGACAATAGTAAAAGAAGCAGCCGTGACCTGCTTTACCACCGTCCTGTCACACCTGTGGGGGCCAATGAAAGCCAGCCTTTAGCACTCATTTTATATGTGTGGTCCAGTAGCCAAGGTTCATGGGGGGAAATATTTTGTGGACCAGCTCTTATCAATAGTTTGTCTTAGAAACCACTTTGAGCCCGTTTGCCGTTAAATAATAATCTAATTTATATCAGTAATTCCAGTACTTTTATATCTACTGATCTCCTGGCTGGGGTGTTACGTATGGCCACCAAATTGTTTTACAATTGTTTTTAGTGGATTACATTCTTTTGTTTTTTCAGCTGTTTGACAACATGTGTCTCATTGTGTCCCTCCATTATTCCCAAGGTGCCCCTACTACCTGCCTGGTCTTAACAGAGCAGTTTGACCTCTCACTCTGTGTTGTGGTTGGTGGGCCAGGATTGGTCATCCATGGGCCGTTTGACTGCTGGCATGTTAAGTGTTCAGTTCCCATCCCTAAGGCATGAATCCTGATTTGCTCTGAGTTTAGTTTTCAGTTGTTTGACCTCTGACCCAGGAGCTTTTACTGGTTCTTGATCCATCTTCAGGCAGCAGTGGTTGCCTCTGCTTCACCTTGCTGCTGCATGAGAGATGTGTGGTCCCAGACATGAAATTTGGGGGGAATGTTTCTATAATTTTTTTTAAAGGTATTCCTCCGGTCTCTAGCTATTGGATGTATGGATGTATGGATGTATGTATGTGCAATTTTCTAAAGCCACATTTGACACCTTCAGAGATTTTTAATTATAAAAAAAAGAGCAAAAAACCCAGATAAGCAGAAAAACTACAATTTAGTTAATAGTTGCAGACAATGTTTATATTTATATATGTATTTATTTTGTATTTCTCTTTTTCAGTACAGATGGTTAAAAATGTATTTTGGAAGAAAATATAAATCTTGAAAACCAGGCTACTGAAGCTCTCTGTTCTCAGTTATTCCACATGTGTGGGATCTCTCTTGCTGACAGTGTGATCTCTGACAAAGAGTTTGGGGTTGGGGCTTTCATCCATACTATGCACACACATCCCACCACAAACACTGACTACTGAATGACATTCACACTCGTATCCCATCGTACGTTTCTGATTAGAGGCAAATGTACTTTGAGCCCAGTTGTTATACACAGCCCAGTTGTTATACACAACCACAAACCCAGCCCTCTAAGTGTGGCCTGACGGAGCCAGGGCAATGTTTGTTTTAATGAGTCACAGACTGATTTTAGATCCATTATACGGTGCACACCCACAAAAACACAGGTGTGTTGTAAGTACACAAACATATCTGCGTCAACACTATGTTGCAATGTCAGCCTAGATTTGAGCCAACCAGCCTGTGTTTCTATTCTCCATTGTAGAAAGGTGTGATATTCATGTTGATCATGTCAAGGAGAGACCCATTAGCTCCCATGTATAGGGACATGCTGATCAGTTTTAGAGGCACCAGCATCTGTCTTTCTTTACTCCCCAGTTCTTAATGGTATTACTGTGGGCTGAGTAACCACAGCAACCTGGGCCTTTTTGCAATTGGAGTCTGTGCCAACAGAATTCTGTGCTTGTCAAATGTCTCTAGGCTTATGAGCCCTGACCCTGCCTCTACTGGCCAGCTAAAACCAGGATAGATATAAAAAGCATAGAATCCTTACTAATACTTTCTTCTATACTGATGGTGCTGAAAACTAAAAAAAAAAGTATTTAAACGGAGGAACTGCTGGCACAGTCCTGTTAAGGACTTACCACTCAGCACACCTAATATACTAACAAGAAACATGTGAGAATCCCATCTCTGATTTCCTCAGATTAGCTCCTTGACACTTGCTCCATAATGTGATGTCCCACTTAGTATTCAGTGGAGACGATTAAGGAAAGCTAGGAGCTACATGTTACATCTGGGCTGAGTTGTGGGTGGAATGGACAAACACACTCACACACTTTGTTAAGGAAGTGAAAAATTGGTTAGTGCTGTGCTGCTTCTTGAGTCTGGAGAACAGATGCACTGTTTGTGCCTTGGCTTTTTGCCAGTACTGTGTCAATATCCTGACTTTGTTTGTCCATTGTAGAGGCGTACAAATACCAGCCAATGCAAGCAAATGTTCTTCAGTTGCCCAGTAGTCTGACATGCAACACTGGTCAATTGTAAGATAACTGGGAGACAGCATAGCATTGGCTATAGCAGGTTTTATTTGAGATTCAGCTACCTTCTGATTAGGTAGTTAGTTGTCCAATTTCTTGTCAAATTTCTCCTGGACTTGCAACTCCCTGCGTAAATCGAAGTCAGCCTACCCACAGCAGAGCAGGTGGCTCACCCTGAATGACTAAGAGGAACAAAAGGCCACATACACTGCACGCTTTCACCAGCACAGTGGAGAGTAATGTGAGGAAATGCTTAGTATTCCGCTCATATTGACTGGTACTCAATACACAGATACTGTGACATTTGTGAACTAATCCCTTTGTAGCTTGGATACAAGTGAACTTCCTATGTGCAACTCCTCTCTTAGTGCTAATCCTGGGTAAAAAATACCTAATGGAACAAGGTACCTCTTACTATCTCATTGGCAATGAAAATAATGCTTTTTACCCAAATATTCTATTGATTTGTGAAATGCTTACTTAGCCATTCCCACTGGTAGTGCATGAAAATGTTTTCATTAAGAGTGATTTCTTGATCTACGTATAAAACGTTTAAATAGACACTATATTCTACATTTTAAATAGCCGTTTGGAATGTTTATTATCTTATTGTAATCAGGGCTACCAACACAATGTCAACGGGTCCATGTCATAGAACCATTCTAGTTTTAGGATGGCAAGCTTTCTGTCTTTGAAATTTTCTTTTGCAGGCTTTATATCTCACACTGTTTCTCTCCTCGTCTCTTTCTAGTTTGCATCAAGCCTCCTTGCTCTCTCTGTCTGCTCTGAATTGTGAGTGGGTTCCTGTGAGAACAGTTGTTAAGCCCAGTGTATGAACTGGCACAGAGTTCAAGAGTTCTGCTCTTTTCAGTTTTTAGTCAGACTGGGTGATCACAGGGCCACCCAGAACCAGCCTTTACCCCTTTCCTGAGGCCAGACAGGTAAAAAAAAAAAAATCATGTGCAAGTTGTTTCATTTGCATTTTCACAGTAGAGCCTACACATACACCCCAAACAAGAGCTTCATGAGAACCGCATGTGTGACAGCTCCACACTGTGCATACGCTTTCCCATAAATCCATACTCGCTTCCTGCTAAAATGCTTTCTTTCTGACAACTAATCTAAAGCTTACTGAGTGCACTCAGCTCAGAAATGTCTTGATTGTACATCTATGTGGTAAATGTTTTTATAGACCTCACCACCACCGCCTTAAGACAGCAATCTCAATGTAGTTCCTGGTTTTGCACATGGCAGCTTAATGTATCCTGCCTGTATCCCAGCTCCAAGGAGAATGGCTTTGATCGTAGTCTAGCACACAGATTCCCATGAAGCGCCAAGCTACACGTCAGGGTCAGGAGCTGGCAATAAAACTGTAGATTGTTGGGGTCAGTGAGTGGTTATTCCTGAGGTGTGTTTTGTAACTGGCACTCAGGGGAGTAGAGGACATTGTCTCTTTTAGGATATTAGCATTAGGCTAACCGAGAGATGCTTTAAACGTCCTAGGAGCATGGAAGAACATTAGGAGGAACTGTGGAAGTGTTTCGAGGGCTTTTGAAAACTTCCTGTTCTTCTCATATGCAATCCAAGCTTCCATCTGGGCTCCAGGCTGTTCTGAATGTTTTTGTGCCTGTCAACTAATGTGTGGGACCTCATTTGCTATTTGATGAAGAAAACAAACACGCAGTGAGTTGTCATCGGGTAGAGCGCTTGAAAAGTGTGAATGGTTTATTGCCTCTTTCCTTTCCGACTAAATGCAGTCAATTAGATACATGATACCCACTAAACCAGGGCTTAGTGTCGGTTAGATTTTTATTGATTTAGATTTCTGCTTGTTGATTCGGTTCATTAAAATCTGGTTGGCCTTGTGGCAAGTCGTCCAACAGAAAACATGGAAAGTTGTCAGGCAAACGTTTACCCAGGCTCAAAATGTACCAAATTGGAAACGTCTATTTTTTACCAGTGAAATCAATACCTGGCAGATTAGTAATATATCACAGGATACAAAAAATCCTGTTAATCCAATATTGTCATAATACAATAATTATTTCATTTTAAATTATAATGCATATCCAGCAATGGCTTAAATACTACCAGATAATTATGTAAGGGATAATGTTGAGCGAGGCGGTTGTTATAGCGAATACAACCCCACTCTACATTATTCCGCTTATTACACGGCTACTTACCAAATAAATCAATAATTTCGCTATATATATATATATATATATATATATATATATATACACAGAAGTGTTAAATTGAAATCCCTATAATGCATAAGTTAAACATTAGCTGCTTGACATTCATTTTTAGTTGAATTTGACCCTTTAGCATAAGCTCATTCCTGGTATTCAGGGCTTTTCTTGATGACATCAAAAATGGTATATTTTCTATACCATGCTGCACTACAGGTTTTGTGATGTTATGACTTCCTCCTTTTTATATTTAATAGGTGTCAGCCCATTAACTTCACCACTGCCCTGGACCCCGTTCTTGCACTCTCTCTCAAAACCGGGCACTTTCTGGATTCTCTATATCTCCCGTTCATAAGAATCACGGCACTGTCAAAAGACCCATAAATAGCCACAAAAAAAAAAGTGTGTGGAGTTTCCATAGAAACCAGAGAATGGAAGTTTTCCTTTTGTTTCACCCTGGGAGGGAGACAATGACTCCAGAGGAGGAAGCTGTGTCATGAGGTTCTGCTGTGATGAAAGTTGCTCATCTGAAAGTCCCTGTGTGGCAGCGTCATTCCAAAGTCAGTGAGGAAAAGTGTCCTATCCTAGAAGTCTTTTTCCTCTTGATTGAATCATTCTTGGTGATCCTCTTGTGTATGCTTTTTGGACATACTGGATACATTTATCTCCAATGGGACACTTTCAAAATCAGAAAACCAAGACGAAAGCAGATGCTCAGCTCTTAAACCACTATTGTTATGCCCAACAATGCCACTAAAATAAACAGATGTTCAGCAGAAATCAAGACCTATTTGTTTAAAAGTGCATACAAAATATGCAATAAATATAGAAACTTATGGTACTGGTTAAAAAAAAGGGGAGGGGGATTTTTATATATATATATGGAAAAAGACAAAAGTTGTACAATTCAGGCTCTGCTCGGATTTTTTTATACTTCATCAATCACCCAATTGTGTGCTTGGCAAAATTTAGTTGATGACATCTAAACAGTCTCGTACTGGCTACTGGCTTTCATGAGCTTGATACTACTGTCTTTTGTCTGCCTCTCTTTGTCTGTAGCCCGCTTCCTGCTTATTACACCAAGAAACCCTCAGGTTTTTATACAATGTGTGGAGGCAGGGAAAGAAGCCTGCTCTACAGCGGTCATTAAAAAGCCCATTAGGAATCAATTTAAACTAATGCGGCTCTAATGGAATCAAGATGGCCCGTGCCTTCAGAATTCTTCACTCCCATCATGTGTCAGTGCTTGTGCCACAATGTTGGTGGCAAGATCTTCAGTTCACAGCGACTTGGTAATGAACAACAAATGTCCTATGACCACCTGGTCAGTTTGGCAGATACCGCTCCAGCTCCGTCTGGTAGAATGTCTGACATGTCCTGGCCTGGAAATGTTTGTAGAAGGGCAAACACACACACACACACACACACCCACACACACACCCCTCCCACCCCTACCTTCTACACACTGTTTTGGCAGTAGCACCCCTACTCATTCTCCACCCCCTGCAGAGCTCCTAGAGGTGTCCATATGGGAGTCATGTCTGGCACTTACACACACGGGGTAAAGGTTTCTGTCTACTGTGATTACAGACAACCCTTGAACAGCTGACAGAGCAAAAGCTACCCCTAACCTTGACGCATTCACAATAGCGGGTTCATAATTTATTGTGATTTTGCTGTGCTGGTTGATTTTCTGAACCATGTTTAGCATAACAATTCAACAGTGTGTTGATCTGTGACAGACCTACAGGACAATTATTTCTTTGTCTTTGAAAATGTCTATTGCTAACATTACTGTGCAAAGGCAAGTTAGTGTAATTATCCACATTTGACCTAGTCTTACTCTGTAACGCTGCATGCATGCATGCATTGTGTTTGTATGCCTGTCTGATCACTGGTTGTTGACATTTGGCTGTTCTGTAGAGCATAACACTTGGGTAATTCAGTTATAATCCAGTGCTGTGGAAGAGAACACTATAACAGCCAAATCCCTTTAGCACACAGGTCTAATTGCATTATCTACAGTACAAGAGTAATTGCACACACCAGCTGAGGCTCTGCACATTGAGCCTAATCTCTCTCTCTTCCTCTAGCTTTCTCAGTCTTTCTTTAGTATGTATGGCCATCTTTCACTTATACAAATAGGTTGGATTATAAAAAATGTATAGTAAAAATGTAATGATCTACCCAGTTTCCCTTCGGGGATCAATAAAGTATTTCTGATTCTGATCTAGCTCCAAAAGGAAAATGAGTGCTAACATCATCTGTTTCCATAGAATCCAAATGTGTCTTGCTGAGCCTTTTCTAACTGTAAGTAATAGGAGGCACTGTTCTCACACATGCTTGTTGCGAATTAAGACCTGGCCCTAGATCTAGCTCTAACCTGTCTTCTTTGTAGCAAATTTGTTGACAAAAGTTTGTCTTCTCCCTGTTATTTTGTAACACTGCAATGCAATACAAACCTGTTAAGTTGCAGGTCTTGATTTTGAAGGCAAAGCAAGTTTGCATTGGTTTTCCGGGGTAGACGTTTCCGTTAAACAAATTTACTTTTTCTTTTTTCTGATAGTTGTACTGCCTACAACTATTAACAACTCAAACATGTGGTGTGAAGAGGTTGTGATACAGGGTAATTACATTACATCCTCAAAGGATTCATTTTAACTGGTAATATGCTTTAGGAATCAGAATATATGTCAAGCAAGCTGTCTGTAAAACAAAATATTTGTGTCACCAAATGATTTATCTGCTGTCTTAGTTAATACATACAGGTACCAGTTTGGAAAAAGGTGGGCTGCTGAATGGTGATATTGTTAGTTTATGGATGATAAAAAGGGAATGTGCGTAATAAGGATTTATTTTAAACGTTTTTGTTTATGCAATTGTGATAATTATAAATTCTAACCAGGCCATGTTGGGGGCCTCAAAATAAGAAGCAGTGGGGGTGTTGCTGCTGTGGGCAATTATCTACTTTAAATCTTTAAAGAGGCTAGAAGTCAGACGTTTTACAAGTCTGATACAGCAACCCAACAGCGGTGTATGCTGCTGTATAATTACTTCCATAAACTTTCACCACAGATGTTTAGAACAATTGGAGAGGTGGAGTCAGGGAAAAATCTAGCTTTTTTATATATATATATATATATATATATATATATATATATATATATATATATATATATATATATTTTATATAGCATTTGTGTTGTTGCAACTCTTAAACTCTCCTCTGTACATACCGGTTTGAAGCACAGTGTTTGTTCGGGACGGAGGGTGCTCCTTTATGCACTGCAGACACAACAGCACTGTCTCCATGGACGCAAACTGGATATTAACCCTCAGAGCCATCACCCCTCCCCAGACTTGCACACCCACATCACCACTTATATCCAGAGGCCCTTGTTGTCAATCTCTCGATTTTGTCTCTCTCTCCCTCTCACTATGTTAAGCCAAGTGAAACATGGAAATGTACCTCTGCTGACTACTCCTCTTTATGAGGCCAGAAAAGGGAGTTTAAAAAACAGCTGAGACGTAGGCGGTAAGTGAGTTTGGGACCAAAACCTATTACTCTGTCAGGAGTTTGTTCTGTGTTGTCCAGTACAAAGCTTAGAATGTAAACTGCTAATTCACAATAACACTTTTTATGAGTACAATCCCTTTTACCATGTACAAAAATAATTGCATAACAATGCTGACTTTGGACACTGTGCTACTACTAAATGTTTTATTTAAGCCTTGGCCTTAGTGTACAAACAAGTGCTCACTAACTTAACAGTTTCAAGGGGACAAGCATTTCATATTTTCCATGCAATTAGATACCATTGGCTTTGTGTCGCGTGAACCTGTTCTGTGATTTGCAACAAAAATGGCAGAGCTTCTACTTTCATTTGCATTTTCCTCACAAAACTCTCTGCCAGGCCTGGGTGGGCTCAAAAGCCCTGTTTTCCCCTGAAAGGAGGCCCAGTTCCAGTGCAGTGTGCAGGGGGCTGCAGTACACCTCCTCCCACTGCTCCCTCCCCACAGACTGGACCAGCAGAGCCAGAGCCCGATTGGCTCTGTGCCTTAGGCTGTGTGATTCTCTGCAGCAGGGTAACGTCACCCTGGCTCACCATCACGGCTCATTCTGTACTTTATTCTCCTCTGAGCCTTTAAACGGTTCATTAGCCTTTAACAAGACTGCAGAGCCTGCTCCAAACTCTGCTTAAACCCCGCTCGCTTTGGCTCACTTTCTCACCATAGCCGTAGCTGCCTGAGTTCAAGCCATGTTTCTTATCACTGTCTATATTCCTCGTTGACTCGCTAGTGTCAGTTCCAGAGTTGAGATCCAGTTGGTTAGTAGTGTTTGTGATTCTGAGCACTGCAAAAGATGTCAAACAGCAGTGGGATAAATGGTGGGGGGTTGGTTTGGACTGAAGCCTTCTTCATGGACACCCACCCTGAATGGAGAACATTGATGCTTCTCTATCCTGCTACTCCCCCCGACTCGCTGTCCCTCTTTCCCTGGATTGTCATTCCCTGAATGGGCCTTTCAGGACTTCAGACTGGCAGCCTGAGATACAAAACCTTCTTCTGCAAGATAAAGAGACGGAGTCCTGGGCCTTCTGAAGGCAATAGTCAGCTAGTCCCTACCAGCCAGGCTCATCACACTTAAACTTTGAACACACAACAGAGACCTTTTAACTATCAGGGAACAAACAGGACAGTTTACTGTCTCTGGGAAAACATACATTCCATCATTTGTAGTGTTCAAAAACATTTACTATTTCCATAGAGCCTGGTTTTCAGTTGATTTAGGAGTTACAAGACTGACTTTATACTGCTTTTGAAATCTGATGATTTGTATATTGGGCTGTTGTCAAGCTTGTTACAGTGCCTCTAGGGGTCTTAGCTTGAATATTGTCCATTTCACTGTTCTCTAGCACTGCTCTAGTACCTTTTAATGAAATATGTCTGATTGGTCATTTATTTTGAATAAATCTTACAACTACGTTAAGCCTGAACTAACTTCACAAAGAGAATGCAACGTATTTTCCAAAAGCTGTGATACGTTGTTTTTTGAGACTGAAAGTTAATTATTTTTGTCCTTAAAAAATCCTTGCAGAGCAGTCTTTCTACTACTGCAATTTTTTTCTAATTTCAAACCTTTTTAAAACCACTTCTGCCTTCCTATCCCAAAGCAAATTTAGCGTTTGCACACCAACTACACTTAATCTTCACTGAATCAAGCATTAGTCTCCCCTCATCTTAATCTCAATCTCTGTTTGTAGGGTGTACCCCAGCTCCCTTGTGCCAAAGCCCTCTACAACTACGATGGCAAGGAACCAGGAGACCTCAAGTTCAGCAAGGGTGACGTTATCATCCTGCGCCGGCAAGTGGATGAGAACTGGTACCACGGGGAGATGGGTGGAGTCCATGGCTTCTTCCCCACTAACTTCGTCCAGGTCATCAAGCCGCTGCCACAACCACCACCTCAGTGCAAAGCTCTCTATGACTTTGAGCTAAAAGACAAGGAGGCAGACAAGGACTGTCTGCCCTTCTCCAAGGTAGCACAGTAGCACTGCAACACCCACCGTTCTGCCACATGGTCACTGTAGTAAAACAAAAATACCTCTCATTACAGTGACACTCTGTCTTCTAAGCATTCATTTTCTTAAGTTATGTGTGTGTGTTAGAATGTAAGGGCTGTTAACTGAAACGCCCAGAGAAATGATTTAGATTTTGAGCTTCTTGATTAACAACTGTAATTAGGCTGTATAGAATGACTGCCACATAGAGCAAGGCACGGCTTAACTACAGTAATTAAGTGGTTATATCTGTACAGCAGTTTGAGTCATACTTTGATGTTTTTGCTTTCTGTCATCCGTTGTTTATATGCCACATCATGAGGAAAAACAGAAACTTGCTTATCAAGTAGTTTTCCAAACAGAATGCCAAACCTTAGACTCCAGGGTTTTTACTCTTGAGCTTTTTAATAAAACATCGTCACAATCTCATTATTTCTGTTCAGGGTTTGGTCCTCGAGGATGAGAAACACTCTTAGTTAGCAGCATCCTTAATTAGGTTCTACCTCACGCAGCGGCCCTCTGTGTCTTGAATTACAGGATGATGTCCTGACTGTGATCCGCAGAGTGGATGAAAACTGGGCAGAGGGAATGCTGGGAGATAAAATTGGAATTTTCCCCATCTCATATGTTGAGGTAAGAAAATTAGATTCCTTAATTGTCAAAATGTCAAGAATCATTGGTGGAATAAGTCCTATATGAAGATCAGTAAAGTGCAGAGATCCTTTGAACTCAGACTTCTTTCCATATGCACATTGTAAATATGTCTATGATACTTCTCTTCCTTTTGAAATAGTCATGTGTTTCATGGAATCACTAAACACGTCTTTGAAGATTTAGACAGTCGCAGTCTCTCCCGCTCTGAGCTCCACAAGTCTCACTTAAAAGCTTTAGGAATAATCCAGGAATTAAATAATTTGTTGTCCTTTTCAGAGATGATTTTATTTTTCACCTGGCAGTGTGCCTTCTATTGTTATATATATATATATATATATATATATATATATATTATAAACAAGCAGACAAATATATCAATTATCAAAACCTGTTTTGCACAATAGAAGAATCTCAGAATAATGTTTCAGTCTTAAATAAGGTACGTGATTGAAGCATTGCACAAGTGTTTTGAGGTTAGTCGGGGGAGGAGGATTTTTCTTTTCAAAGCTGACAGTTTTCTTTTTTCCTTTCATGTGTATTCTATCCTTTTTATATTCATATTTTTATACACTGAGTGAGGTTTTTTGCAGAAACAGAATGCAGACTATGTCTAAAGCTATACATTGTTTGGTTTTACACAGCAGGAGCTGTATTTTGTTCTCCTCAGACGAGATAGTATGCAGTCATGTTCAGGGTTTTGTTAATAAATGCCGTGGCACCACAAACATATAGAGCATCCCAAAATGTTGGTTTGGTTGTGCACAACCAGTGAATATCTAGGTCATAGCATTTTCTTCTCATTTCCTTAGGAGCTTTTGTTCCCTTTCAGTTGTTTACATACATTAGTCTACAATTGCTGTTAAAGGTGGTCTTAAATGTAATAAGGTTATGGTTCCACACCTGTTTTTTTTGTTCCTAATCCCACTTATCTGGTTTAATGTGCTGGCATGTCAGTGATGAACCTGTGCAGACTGTCTCTTGGATTGGAGTGAAACACTCTGCTTTTATGTCTTAAGTAGAGAGAGCTGCTTAGGGCAACGTGTGACAGCAAGTCAGAGCACCCTCTAATTAACTGAAACCTTTTTAGTGTCCTCCTTTGATTTTTACCTAAGAGTTGCACATTACGGTGCATGAAAGGGTCACAAGCCCTGCAGTTTGAGAGCTGCCTCAGAGGATTCAGCTCCCTCACACTTTAAAGACCCGAAGCAGCATTCTGCTGCTCACCATCCCCCCTGACTAGGTAAAGATGGAGGTCTTCTTTGACAACAACAGTATATTATAGAGAGTGACAGTTTTCATGATCACCTTAATGCTCCTAGCTCCATCATTCCTTCCCCTCTGTTATTTCCACCTTACTACTCCGTCTTCATTGCCCCCTGCCTCTCTTCCCCTCTCACAGTTCAACTCGGCAGCTCGTCAACTTATAGAGTTGGACAAGCCGTCAGACTCCAGTGGAGACTCTGGTGAGGGGGCCTCCTCGGGGCCCCAGAGCAATGGTGCCCAGCGTGCAGGGGAAAAGAAGAACAGCAAAAAGCGACATTCCTTCACCTCTCTCACCATGTCCCACAAACCCATGCTAGCTCCTCCCCCCCAGCGCCACTCCATGGAAATCAGTGGGCCTGTCCTCATCAGCTCCAGCAACCCCACAGCAGCTGCCCGAATTGGAGAGATCAGCGGGGGGCTTTCCTGCAGCGCACCTTCACAGGTAGGATACTCCACAGGAAGGGAGGGGGTGAAGGAGAGCGGCTGCTGCATTGCAGGTCCCTTCCTAGAAGTTGTACCTAATGTGTTGACATAAAAAACAGAATAGTGCAGTATGATAAATAAGCTCCATTTAAGATAAGATAGAACTACATTTGTTGCAGAATTGTTGTGCAGCTGTTGCAGTACAAAGTAGGAAAGAGTCCAAATATGAAATACCAAATGTATTTAGCTGTTTAAAGGATGTCTTTATTCTACTTTTTTTTTTTTCTTCTTCTCATAATTACGTAGCAGTACGTAGCAGAATGTGGCACTTCAAAACAAAATGGAGAAATCTGCAACACTTGCAACATTAATATGTACTGTAATTTAACACACTTGGTGTTATTCTTAAATCCAATGTCTTGGAAGATAGGACTCTCAACCAGCTGATTTTTCAATATCATGAAAAAAAAAAGAAAAGAAAAAAAAGACAATCGGGCAGCTGGAAAGCCGAGTTCAGCTTCAGCTCCTTTTGTTTTTACAAGATGTTTGTTGCTGTTCAAAGGCTGTGCTCTCCTTCTGTCAGCTATTAGGCTGACTTCCCTTTTCCCCATCATACCAAACAGGCCATTGTTCCATTCAAGCGTTTGAAATCATGGATGCGTGGCTCCACTCGTCCACAAAAACGACTGCAGCTCAGCCCTCAAGGTTTCCACACCAATCCTGACATGACAGGAACTCGCAGCTGCTTTATGGATGCAAGCTGCTGGAGATTGGCTTTGACTTGGTGCTAGACTGTAAGAACAACAGACAAGCAGATTTACAAGTGTCCTGCTGTTTATCTTAGTCTGAGGCTCTCTATGACTTTACCTCAAATATGCAACAAAGAAAAATGCTAAGTTAACGTATGGAATTCATCAAATAGAGGTTACCCATTATATGGTGATTTAGATCCATTAAACAGTAACGAATTCATTGTTCACCATTTGTTAATGATTCTACAAGTGTTACCACGTGTTTGAGGAACAAGCATAAAGTCTGATCAGGTGAAGGTAATTTTTCTCAGGATTTCAATATTGTTATCTTGTTCTTAATCTTTTAAATGTCAACCGGCATGTTCAGATAATAGCTGTCTTAAAATATACAGCAGTTATTAAGGGGCAATGGTTTGTCAATATTCAAAGATCGATTATTCATTATACACCAGCATCGGCAATGTTGTTACACTTGATGGTTCTGGGCGCTTGTAGATAACTCGGTAATATTGTTTGTTTTTCTTGGAAATGTCTTTTCTGTGTTGTCTGGTTACTGCAGACGTTCTGAAATGCTATGTTCCACATCTCCCTATTAAGCTTAATCATTAATGTTTTATCTACAGTGTATGTGTTTATGCTTTGTGGTGGAAGGGAGACGAGTATAGTGCGTGTCTACAGTAAAGTGGATCTTGAGGATGTTCTGTTTTTTATTTTATTTTAATTTAATCAAAACCTTTTTTATGTTGATATTATTCATGTATAATCAAAGACTTCCATGCAGAAGGTGTAATCAGGTTTTTAATGACTCCAGACCTTTCCCACTAATCATCAGGATCCTTTTAGAATAAAAGACATTATATCGCGCATTTGAACTGATCCTCCTTAGTGGCAACTGGGCTAACAGTATATTTGATTTGCACATCACTGTGTTCAATAAAAACACACAACAGACGCACAGCCTCTTTTCCCTCTACTCATCTTCTCTCCTTCCAACACACAGACAAAAAACAACAAAGGTAAGCCCCAGTTGCCTAGGGGGCTGAGTAGTCCATCTTGGAAATGAATATGCCTCTGATCTACCAATGTACTAGACAAGACTAGGGAAAATTGTCAAGGAATGAAAACGGGCGGCTGTTGATGGCATTCCTCCTCAATTCTAAAGGAAATGTACTTATTTAAATCAGCATAGCATACCTTGCCCTCTACTTTACTGTTAATTATTTGTTTGCGGACATCAACATCAACAGTGTCACCTCTGAGCAGCCCACTGTTACATTTGGCTTTCCTTTGGCACACCCAGTGCACAATAGATAAGAAAGCAGTGAAGATTGAATCTGAGGTTGGTCTGCTTTCTGAAAGGTTCACCTTAAGAGGCGGCTCTGTGTGGAGCAGTCATGCATGGAGAGAGACCAGAGGCTACAGGGAGATATTGTGTGTCCAACAGTATGGCCTTGTTACCAGGACACCACCATGACTCACGTGGATGACTGGTTGCAGAAAGCACCCCTCTTTGAATGCCCAATGAAATGTTCTGCTGGGTGGTCACCTGGTTTCCATTGGCCAATTAGATCATCAGACCAACATTGTGGTTATGTCTAGGTCACCAGGATACAATTCCACATGTGTGCTGCACTGTTCTGTGAGTCATTTACATACAATGTGAACGGAGAGGGGGAGACATTTTTTTTAGTGAAATTGTGGTGCGTTTTGCTGTAAAATACTGCGGGTCATGTTTTCATATAATGATGTTTTTTACTTCCTTATGTGAAATCATATGAATGACATTACATGAAAGTACAGACTGATTACATGCTTGCAGTGCTGACTTAAGCACATTTCTATTATTCATGTGTGAGTGGAGCTTGTTGCTTACATTGGATTCATTATGGTATATTTTATGGTCCACATTTTCCTTTTGTTGACAGGTACACATTTGCACAACTGGACTAATCGTGACCCCACCCCCTAGTAGTCCTGTTACCACAGCAACGGTCTTCACATTTCCCTCGGAGACGAGCTACACTTCCATTACTGTGGTAGGTGAAATCCTTTGCAGGTCTTATCAGTCTTACAAACACCAGGCCAGAGCAAGTTCAACAGTATTGGAGTAAATTATTCAAAGTTACTATATGGCTATTTCTGGAGTACTAAACAGATTAAATAAATATATGGCATGTTTAATTTACAGCGTGCTCAAAACGCAGGAAATCCATTCATACTTATATCGTTTTTTTTTCTCTTCTTCTCTGCAGAAAGTTGAGACTATTTTCTGTGTGTGTGTGTGTGTGTGTGTGTGTGTGTGTGTGTGTGTGTGTGTGTGTCATTGTTTGTTTCCATTAAATCGACTTGCTATTTTAATCCAACACTTGAAAAAATGTGTTGCCGAAATATTAGGGCTGAACATATTCACAATGAACGTTATAGAAGAATACGATATAACATTCCCTGTAAAGAATGGCTTAAAGTAATCAATGCAAATAGTAATATCACCTTCAAAACATTTCCTTTCCTCTGAGAAGATGAATTTTTTTATGATGCACTCCCCATCAGCTGCTAACAAGCAACATGGTTACCTCAGGTTGTGAAACTGTTAATCTGTAGTCTCTGTAGAATAAGATACAGAAGCTTTATTATGTTACAATTGTCAACAAACTTCATAAAGCTAGCAACATGGAGGAACCTTTTCTTAACATGTTTTTTACTGAGAGAAAACAATCAGTACTAAAATGTCAAGAAATCCCTTTATCCCACACGAAACAGCATGCACACTTCCTGTCTGTCTATGTGTATGCTCTGGCATGTGGAGTTTCTGAATGAGCAGGAATGTGTTCACAAAAGGTTGAGCTCTCCGCTTCACTTGGGAACCCTACATGATGTTTTTGTACAGATGATTTCTCTAGCCTGCAGGCAACCTAATTATCTCAGCTCAAGCGTCAGCAGTAAACCAAAAATGCACATCGAATGCACCCATACACCCATACCACAGGGCTGTCTGAGTGCCTCACTCCTCCACCATTGTGTCATGGAAGCAATTACTCTGCTGCTCAGTGCTGGCAACGTTGAGCTTGGAAAGACTTGTCTTGCTCCTAAGTATAGGAGTTTATTTTGACACACTTCTCTCATTTGGGCTTTTAGTTTTTCAAACGTGTGTGTGTATAGTGTAATGTTGTTTTCATGTGCGTCAGTTTGACACAGCCAATGCCCGTTTTAGAAAGCAGGTTTAGTAAAAACTCTGAGATGGTTAATCCTGAGATGAAGGAAACTCTCAAACCTGAGAGAGAGGGGGGTAACTCCAGCCCCTTTCAGAAAGGAAGGTAACTTAACCTCAGAGTCAGTTACTATGGTAACTGAGTCTGTAAACCTAACCTGGTCAGGAGCAGGTTTTCTTCTCTGTCTCCTCCCTCTGACACAGCGCTCTTTCATTACCTCATTCAGTCTGTGTCAGGCGCATTTTAGCTCAGTTTGTTATCTGCAGGAATAATAAAAAAATGTTGCTTTATTAACTGTGTTAGGCAGACTATAAAACGTTTTTTCATCATCATGGCATGTCCTATTGTCCACGATCCCGTCGAGGAAGAAGCTGGGTTACTTCTCAGGGAGTTAAACATACGTAAAAGGGAGAGACTACTTTGACATTACACACGCTCAACAAGGGAAAGATGAATCCACTTATGCTTGGTTTAGGGGGGTTGCTCCTGAAGTGTGTCAACAGACATGTTTTGAATTTCATATGGTCCCAATTAATAACAATAGATTTAACATCTAGTTATGTGGTCTCCTGGCAACAAACAAACAAGCAGAAAAGGATATTCTCAGCTCAATGGGAAGTCGGGGACAGGGCTGTTGCGTCTGCCAAACTAGACTCTCCCTGAGTATCGGCCAACCGGAGGGAATACCCCAGATGACAGATGATCTCTCATTCTCTTTCCCCTCTTTGTTCCTCATAAACAAGCTGGTTTCTCCACTTACGCAACACACTGTTGTTTTTGTCTTTCTGCGTTGTACTGAGGAAATAAATGAATTGTTGTGGAATTGTGATTACATGTTGACACTATCTAACTACTAATATGATATTCTGTTCTTTCACAAGGATGCTCTCCCACCACCCCCACCTCCTCCCCCACAGTCCTCCATTGATGGCGCAGCATATTCATTGGCTGCCGGACAGAGACCCTCCCCCACCATAAGCGACCATAGTGGGAGACAAAGACCCACAGTGTGAGTTATAAAAACAGTCCCACACAAAAATATGCAGTCTTCTTAAATGTGCAGTGAAATGTCAGAAGAGGTTTATGCTCCGATGGCCCAGGGCCTTAATGGAAATGTTCAGTCCAGAAGGGGAAAGCTTTGCCTGTTTGTGACCCCCCCCCCCCCCCCCCCCCCCCCCCCCCCCCCCCCCCCAGCTGTCAGTGTGAGACTGCAAAGTGTGAGCATGTGCATAGGTGACAAGGTCAAAACTTGTGGGTGACAGTCTCTTGGGTCTCATTGGAGAATCCCCTCTGTTACCCCTGACCTTTGACCCTCCCACCTTTACCCTCATTACTCCTTCAAGGCACCATACACCTGCTAAGAATTAGATCCACCCATGCCTGCTTCGTTGCGTCATCTGTGTCTGCCTGTGCATGCATGTCAGACTCTGAGGCATTTATGTTCCCTTCCCCTGACAACATTGAAATCAGATGGAAAACATCCCAGCTGAGACTCCTCTTCTTGGCTGTATGACCTGCAAATTGTTTTATCCTCCAGTGCTGATTTTCTCTGGGTCAGAGGGCACAGTCTCTGCTGGAGGGTCTCAGAGTAGATGATGACAGATGTACATCTAGAAAGCGACATAAATCCAGAAGAAATGGCTTGCTGTACAAAGTGTTGAACCGCTTTTATTGCCATACGGGACAAGATTATTCATACTAGCGCCATGTTGGGGTTTGTCAGTTTGTAATTTGTTTTTTTAATGTTTTTTCTGGATCTAGCTATGTGGCCATGTTCCCCTATGCTCCCCGTAAGGAGGACGAGCTGGAACTAAGGAAGGGAGAGATGTTTTTAGTGCTGGAACGCTGTCAGGATGGCTGGTTCAAGGGCACCTCAATGCACACGGGCAAGATTGGAGTCTTCCCTGGGAACTACATGAGCCCAGTCAGCAGGTCAGTCATGTAAAACATGCTCACATACTTATGCCTGGTTTTACATCCATTGGTCTGTCATGCATGCATCTGTTTATTTTCTTAGATAACTTATTAACTATCAGGCTGTACACGGTGGAGCCACATTTGTTTTATTTCTGTTCAGTAAATTCTACTTTGTTGTAGTTGTATTGTTCTTTTTTATTCAATGTTGTTATTGTGAAGCCCTTTGTAAAGAAAAATGCTATGTAAATACCACCGTACTTAACTGCACTTTACTTTATTTTACATCTTTTTGACCAGAGAAACATTCCAACTTTGCAAATGAATCCCATTAGGCATAGCTGTTGGTTGCTATGCAAATTTGTTGTAGTAAAGTGTAACTACATAATTTATTTTCTTGATTTCAGTGTCTGTCAGTGGGTTCTGTTTTATAGATGTGTGATTGTCATTGTTCCAACTTGTGCAACAGTTTCAGAAGAATAATATAAAACATATTGATTCAAACTAACAATAATTAGAAGCTATTCTAATTACACATTACAAGAGTTACCTCATATTTTTTTGACATGAAAACCTAACACAATTTACGAGGTATAAAAGCATCCGGTCGGCCCTCCTTTACCTCAGGCTGCTAGGTCTTACCCCTCTTTCTGCCCTCTCCTTTTCAGGACAGCATCGGGGAGCAGCCAGCCCAAAGTGCCCATGAGTCTGTGCACTCAGGCAGGTAGAGGGGTCACCATCGTCAGCCCCTCTTCTGCAGCCCTTGGAGCCATTGTTCCAGGTCCCGATTTTAACAAAGCCATCGCCGTGTCCTCCAGCGCTGTACCTGCAAACTCCCAACCTGCAGTTGTGGTAACAGCAGCGCAGACAGCCACAGGTCAACAGCCAAAAATCCCTCTGCATGTCAGCTCCCAGATGACCGTGAATCAGGCTCGCAATGCGGTCAGGACAGGTACATATACCGGGAGAAAAATGTATTCCAGATGTTGGCTTGTTGTGTGTGTATATAAGGGGTTTTAAATGTGTAATATTGTTTTGTGTCCTATTTGCAGCTGCGGGCCACAGTCAGGACCGGCCCACAGCAGCCGTGACACCCATCCAGTCTGCAACACCTGTGACCTATCTCCCACACCTTACAGTGTGCCCGCAGCCTTCCTCCAATCCTGCTCAGTGCTGTTCCCGGGCTGGAGTGGCAATGGGCTGTGCCGCTGCGTCTCTGACCCCACCCAATGTCAGTGCTGCATCTTTGGAGGGTGATGCTTTGAGACCTGTAGCTGTCTTCACTGTCCCCGGCTCTGGGAACAGCTCTGCTCTCAATTCCACATCTAACAACGCAGCTCTCGCTTGCCGACTGGACAAGGACATCAAGGTTGGATATGTCTAAATATATCAGTGCTTCCATTTGCTTAATTAACATGATCTGTATTTAAATATCCATTTTTGCTGCTGATGGCACTAGATGTGTGCATGTTTAATTATAGTAGAAAGCCTTCTGACTTGTCTTCAGATCTAGCATATTTGACTAACTTGTGGTTGGGATTGTCTGAGATTCCTGATGACATTTGATAGAATGCT
Source organism: Etheostoma spectabile (assembly GCF_008692095.1). Lineage (NCBI taxonomy): Eukaryota > Metazoa > Chordata > Actinopteri > Perciformes > Percidae > Etheostoma > Etheostoma spectabile. Next base: position 23,084,356 of record NC_045741.1, on the reverse strand, counting down.
AATCACACTGATAGGATTCCCCAGTAGTAATCAACAGGGAGGTTATTATATTAATGTTTACGTCTTTTGCAACAGACAGTAGCTATGTTTTTTTCCCTCACTTCCAACCTTTAGTTGAAAACCTCTGTGCTAAAAATAGGAATGTGTGTGTCAGTGGCAAAAAACACAGCAAGCTCCAGGCACTAGATTTTACCTGTCTGCGGCTGGCAAAAATGACTTGTGCCTCAAATGCCTCAGGAGTTGTTGCAGTTCTCTAACAAACAAGTTATGCTGTTGTGGTTGTTGCTGCAGAGAGAAAAGAAAGGTCTTCTGAAGATGTTGTCCAATAAGAAGAAGTCTCGTCCTTCACCACCCTCCTCTCCTACCCTGGAGGCGGAACAAGCTGCTGCAGGAGAGGTGCTACATGGCGCTGTGGGCCCTGACACCTCCCCTCCCTCCGGCTCTGTCAGCTGCCTCGAGCCCGAAACTGCTGTTGCTGCCTTTTCATCCTCCTCTGCACCAGAGTCCTCCCATCGGAAGAGCAGTCCCCTTGATGGATGTGCACCTATTGCTCCTCCTCCTCGCCAGCCGTGCTCCTCTCTCTTATCTCAACAACACGATGCACGGCCCATCATATGTGAGAGGTACATTGATCTGAATCTTCTGCTACAAAGCGTTGTTTGTGATTGTCCTGCTCTGTCCTTTTCATGGGAAGTGTAACACTATATTACAAGCATCATGACTTATCACTTGTCATTGTTGCAGTGTGTATCAGTCACTGACTGTGCCTCTGGCTGTCCTCCCTTCAGGTACAGAGTGGTGGTATCATATCCTCCCCAGAGCGAGGCAGAGCTGGAACTTAAGGAGGGCGACATTGTGTTTGTTCACAGGAAGAGGGAGGACGGCTGGTTCAAAGGCACACTGCAGCGGAACGGCAGGACCGGATTGTTCCCCGGCAGTTTTGTAGACAGCATCTAAAACACACATTATGGTGAACCACGGTCAACACCAGGACCAAGCAGACCGCTGCCCGCCTCGTTACTGTGTGTCAACGTGTCAACCAAACGGATCAGCGCTTGAAAGGTTGCCAGCACAAGCCCATCGTATGGACACTTTAACTCCTTAGAGCCCACTGGAAAACCCCCACTAGAGGTACAGAGAGAGAGAGAGCTGAGGTGAAGAACAGAATATGTTGTCATTGAAAGCCCAGTGGACAGAGTTAGAGGCTCTGTAGAGGCACACTACTCATGAACTTTACTTTTTGTTGGTTATTTATATCTTTGTAACAATTCAGCTGTTAAATGTGTGCCTTGTACTGTTCCTCACTTTATTGTACATAAGGACACAAAGAAGATTAGTCCTAAAACAACCAATATGAGCTGTTGATATAGATATGTTACACATATTAACTTATTTCATAGACTGGCCTTTTTGTAATGCAACACATTAAGGGGTTATGCTGACACATGCCTTATGCTACATTTTCCAACATCAGTTACACTATTGTCCCTCTGACTGCAGTTTTACCATCAGATCAAACTGTCAGCAGATAGCAGCAGGTATATCAGATCATCAGACCAGAACAAATGAGCAGTGTCCTCATCGCTTGCGCTGTAGGTAGGAATAAGGACACTTCCCCAGCTCTAAAGGCATTACCTAAACCTGAGGATCATAAGAGAGATCTGCCGTATTGCACATTTGAGCTACAGTTCACAGCCATGTGAACATTGCACATCACAAAAATATTTCTGTGGGCCATTCATAGGCCTCCAGTTTGTTTTCCCTGGTGTGGCCGAGACTGACGTGCTAAGGACTCCGTTACCAGTGATCAAATATTTGCATGTGATGAGCAAAGCCTCCCGTAAGAGACAAAATGGTGTTACTTGTGTTGCAGGACAGTTTGGTTATGCCTTTTCAATATGTGGAAACCACACTCCAATATAGACTTGCAATCAAACATTGCTTACTTTGTACCTTCTTTGTCTTTAGTGCCCAGTGTAGCTTCTCTCCTAAGCCCTTTGGCAATAGCCAAACCCAGACGTAGCTCTACATCATAAGAGCAATGTAACATTTCAGTAACGGTGCACAACAGATTAATTTCAGTGTATATTTATGTTTGTTACAAATTCCACAGAGGCTGACACCTTCTGCTCTTACGGAGTCTGTCATTAAACTAACCTGGACACACAGTAAGACAGACAGGAAACACTCACCCTTCAGCGGATCTCAAGTTTTTGTACACTACAACTCATTCCTAATGTGACTTGTTGCAAAAAACCACAGCTAGCTAAAGCACAGAATTTTTGCCTAAAGGAACATATCATTGTATCACTCCATAGGAAGAGATGTGTAGTGTAATTCTGTTGAATCTCAAAAGATAAGGTTTTATTGAAATCAATCACTTTGACCCTTTTGATTCATTATTTTTTTATTTTGTTATTGGGTTTTGTTGTACATTACATCTATACAAAGTTTTTAATGGTAACTATTGTATTGACTTGAATGACTGTAAGATTTATATGTGATTGGAGTGGATTTGGTCGTAGTGTTGGTTGTTGAACATAAAACAAAAAGAATGGGCAGTTTTAGTGGGGAAAAAAATAACACTAGATCAAATATCTCATTATGTAATTCCTTTTCCTAACGGATTCTCTAAATAAATGAATTTCTTCAAAATAAAGGTATTATTAGGTAACATTATAGGCTGAGGCCTCCTGCCTCAGTAGACCCCATATGTAATATAATGTGACTTATACATCTGATCTTCAACAAGTCTTATGAGGGCTGAGTATTTAAACACTTTAAAGTCAAGAGACAACCACTGAATCATGCCAAATTTGGTTTTGAAAATGAATTTACTGATTGAATTAGACCCATAGTTTGTGTTTTTTTGTAGTCTGTTGTTAATTGAGGGGGACCACTGTGTAACTGACTGCTGGAATATGTTGTTATGTAGTTTGTTTGAAATTTGGAGTGTATGGAAAAGGATGGTACAAATCACTGTTAGGGCCTTTTTGTCTTTCTGAATTGGTACTTCTGTAGAATTAATCTGAAGTTGCATTGTTGTCTTGGCAATCACCACACCAACCTCAGGCTGTATGCTAAACGGTTCCTCTGAGTGTCTTTCCATTTTCACTGGTTAGCCTTTAATATACACGTCAGACTTACTCCAACACAGGTGTACACATGTATGCACTATCATGACATATCTAATCGTACTGACTTTTCATTATTATTGTTCATGCATAGGCTGCACAGTTCTCAAAAACATGAAGCATTTCTTACAACAGTAAATAAACTATATTTTCATTCATTGAAACACATGGCAACTTAAGTTTGCTTGATTCAACTTAACAGATTTTCCTCATTCCAAGGTGACCTACTTAATTATTTTTTTGTCTTTAGTTAGTCTGTTGTATGTCTGAAAATGGTGAAACTGAAATCAACCTATTTGGCACAAATCTATTATGTGAAAACGCATTCTGAAGTATTTGAGGGAATAGCACATTTTGTAAAAAATCTCTATAACAATAAAAGCTAATGGTTTCCATTTCCTCGGGCTAAGTCTTTTCATTATAACCGTAATGTTGTGTTCTGTTTTCTGTAGTTGCTTGTTCTGTTGGCCAGCTGCAGCCAGGGCAGGAGTATCATCAAAGACATAGAGCGCGGTGGGCAGGACTGACTGAGTACTCCCGTCCTCACCTTTCCCTTTGTTCCTAAGCTTAGAAGATGTGACAGAACGTATTCACATATGATGAATTACCAGCAAAAAAGGCAGTTGTTCCTAATTAAATGTGATTGGGGTAAGTTACGCTACATGTGGCCATTAATGTCTCCAGGAACAAAAGGTTATGGGCTGTAGAGGAGCTTCTCCTGTGTCATACAGCAGAGCAGTGTTGCAAAGAGAGGTGAGCCTCTCCAGCGTGTTCAGCTGGGAAACACTGACGGGAACTGACAAGCACCCAGAGGTCATCGTGCTGCACACCGTGCCCTGCAGAGGATGGGTTACCATGGAAATAAGTTATTCCAATGTATGAGCATACGACTAGATTTAGGAATATAAACAAGAAGTAATTTATTTTTATGTCTGACTTCATCACATTTGTTTTGTATTCTTTGGCCACTCCGCTTGTATTATTTTAGTACATGACTTACAAAATTCTGAATCTGATAAAAGATCATCTCTGTCTCACGGAGCTGTGAGATGTGGGTGGAATAACGCGTGAGGTGGTTATTTGATTGACAGGAAAAAGCGGTGTAGGTAACATTCAACATTAATAGCTGCAAGGTTTGTCAAGAGTCTCAAGTTTGAGAATTTCTTGACAGTTTAAAGCTCAGGGGTCAATTTCAAGTCACTGAGTGAGAGGAGTGCCAGTCAGGTCCTTCTTGAACCCTCTACTGTACATCACAGAGGAGCTCCCTAGAACAGATTTCAGTATACATTGGTATTTCAGAGATTTTACAATGACCAATACATGTTCAAAGAAAAGATCCCCTCTTCATTACTTGATGCAAACTCAAAGATTTTCAGTTACAGTAATGAGCAAAAAATTACATAACTTCATAAACTATATAATAGTATGTCTATCTGATGTGTATGTCACGTAAAGGGTTACAGAGACATGTCTATCTCGTGTGTGGTGTGTGTTGTGTGTGTGTGTTGTGTGTGTGTGTGTGTTTGTTGTGGTGTGTTTGTGTGTGTGTGTGTGTGTGTGTGTGTGTGTGTGTGTGGTGTGTGTGTGTGTGTTCCACACAGATAGCAACATACTGTTCTGTTGGCAGGTATATTAGATCAGTAAAGTGTGAAGAGGAATGATGCTTTGGTGTTCAGAGAGGTGATCTGAATACAATCAAGCTTTATTTCTCTCTGCGACATCCAGACACCGTGTAGTAATGACACTGTGCGAGAGTAATCACAATTTAAAATAAATAAATAAATTTATAGTGTTTATTGATTCCTAGGGGGAAATTACAATTTACACTGAGTTTTTGTTAGAAATCACACACATGCATGACAATACATGCACAAATGGAGAGATGTCGAGGTGGGGGGGGGGGCTGCCAGTGAGCAGTTGGTGAACTGGCACATCCAGCTACACTATCCACACTCTGTACTCCGTACTTTGGTCGCTACTGGGACTTGAACCTCCGGTTCCCAACCCAACTCCCTACGGACTGAGCTACTGCCCCCCCTGAGCACGTTATATGTTTGGGATGGTTGTATTTTTTGGATATGATTCATACAGTTATGCTCAGTGTCACAGGTCCATTCCGGCACAGGTTGTGGACGTGATTTAACCTCAGCAAATCAATCCTGCAGACAGTCTCGGTCTGATGGACCGTCCAGGTGTAGACCGAGCCCACCCACTCTCAACATCACTCACTTGTCTTTTTTTTTCCCACCAATGACAGTTTTGCTTTCCTGGTGAAATCTATTTAAATCGGGAACAATGACACATGAAGCAAGAAGGAGAATGAATGACTGTAATTAACAGTCAATGAGCCATTTCTGTGGGCAGCTAATCTCTAAAAGTTAACTCAGAAACAACTTCAATTGTTCCTGTGAAATAAGAGTTTCTAAGGGAACTAATAAGAGCATTCTTACACAAATACTGCAGTAATTATAAGTCTCCATATTGAAAAGACATGATAGGAATATTATCATATTAATAAAGTACAAGAACGTGGGCACTGCAAACAGTACCAACAGCAGCTATATAAAAGCAGATTTTTTCTGTATTCTGACATAATTATTTAGTACCAGTAATGTGTTAGTGAGTGCTTCCTGGTTGAAATTGTCAATAGCAAACATATACAAGGAAATAGTGTTTTAAAGTTTTACTGGCCTTTTAAATTCTCTGGGCTATTTAAATGTCATGTGAACTGACAACTTTTACAGAGACAATGTCAGGCTGTTGTGGTGTTTATGATGCATGTGGACGAATACTGACGTGCACTTTGGCTGGGTAGAAGCTTTCAGAAGATATAAACAGTGAGTCCAGAGTCTCCAGACCTGTTTTATACAGTGGACGTCCAGACCATAGACAGTGAAAGGACCAGACCAGTCCTGTGCTGTGCTGCTGTGTGTCTACTGCGCCATCTATCGACCAATGAAGAGCAACGCAACAACACGGAGAAGAAAACATGGCGACGTCCATAAGCGCCCGCTCTCGGTCTTCTGTCAGTTAGTAAACTCATTTTATTTACCGAGGAGCAAATTTTGTCCAACGGGGGGAAAAAGCAGTGGACAATACGCTAAGGTACAGCTAACTAGGTCTATTCATTTAATTATGCAACCTTATTTGTCTAAGCTAGCTGAAAACCTTGCTAACGCTACTAGCTAGACGGCAAAATGACCGTGAAACATTAGCAGTACATTTTATTAGCATTAGCTTGCACGAGCTGTAGTTTTTTCTACAGAATGTGTGTGGTAAATAAATTAGCTATGCATTAGCTACATGCTAGTTTTGTTACAGTTTGTGTGTACGTACATCATACAGTTGTAAATACAGTGGTGCAGTCCTGTGTGGGGTCCTGGTGCCCGCCATGTCCAGGCTGGCAGCGGTGTGTGGGGGCTCCAGGGGCATTGGGAAGGCTGTGGCCCGCTTGCTGGCTGAGAAGGGCTGCAGGCTGGCTGTCCTGTCCAGGAACGAAGATGCTGCCCGGGCCACTGTGGCATCTCTACATGGGGGTATGGAGCTGTGCACAGACACACACAAGCATGCTAGGGTGACCAGACGTCCCCGGTTTTGGTGACCTGTCCCCGGCTGGATCTGTCCCCGGAAATGTCCCCGGTTTTCACTGTGACTGACAGACCCGAAATTGTATTACAAAGAAAGAAAACACCGACCAAACGGAGCCGATCGAGCAGCGCTGCTCAGAGAGGTTTTAGAAGCCGTGTTTTACGATGCTAAAATCACTGATTATTTACATGGAGTCTGGTGGGTTTAGCGAACGCAATTTCGGACTTTTATGCTTTAAAAAATGATCTTAATCTTTAACAAAAAGGTCAGCCTCCTTAGAAATCCCTTCCATAATGTTGTCAGACACTTAGAATATCAATCTGAGTCTGTCAGTAGCAAAACGAGCACTTTATAAACTCAAATACAAGCTGGACAATTATCCGATTAACTTCCATTGTAGCTTGTTTCTCTGCTGCCGACTGCAGCGATCTCGTTTTATACTGCATCAATGTCAAAGGAAAATATTTCCTTAATAGTTTTTATTGTATCCGATACTCAGCTCTAGGTCTAGTGTCCCCGTTTTAAGTTTTACAAAAATAAAAACATGACGTGTTTTGGAGTTATATACGCTTCTGAGCTGAAAATGTCCCCGGGTTTTGTCTGAGAAATCTGGTCACCTTAAAGCGTGCATGTTCAGCAGGCAACAGGTGGTGGAATGGAAGTACATGTCCTCAAGTACTGTATTTAAGTACAATTTTAGGTACTTGTCTTTTCTTTTCATGCCACTTTCTACTTCGCCACATTTCAGAGAGAAATACCATACTTTTTATTCCACTTTTCTGACAGCTTTAGTTACTAGTTACTTTACAAATTAAGATTTTTTTTTGCACACAAAACACATGGGTCAAAATGGGTCAAACGTTTAGGTTAAAACGTCCTTAATAATAATAATAATAATGTATCCTTTAGTAGTCCCATAAGGGGAAATTACAATTTACACTTTATTGTTAATACACACATTACACACAGGCCTGAGTTACACACACATGCTCAGTACCTATACATGCACTAATGGAGAGCCCACTAGACACTTTTGTCACTTTTCCCAAAGTTCTTTGTTGATTTTTTTGGGATATTTTTTAAATATCGTACTTTTTATTCCACTTTTCTGACAGCTTTAGTTACTAGTTACTTTACAAATTAAGTTTGATTTTGCATACAAAACACATGGGTCAAAATCTTAAGTTAAAACGTTAAGTTAAAACCTCCTTAAGACACTTTTGTCACTTTTCTTCTTTGTTGATATTTTTTTGGACATTTTTGTTGTTGTTTTGAAGTTTTTGAAGCTTTCTCCGACATTTGTTGTCACTTTTTTAAACTTTATAACTGTTCCCGAAGTTCTTTCTCACTTTTTACGATGTCTTTGTCGATTATTTTCTGCGTTTTTTTGACATTTTTGTTGTTTTTTCTTTACATTTCTGCCACTTTTTTCAGTCTTCTTAAAATGTTTTTTTTTCTTAAAATGCTATAAAATTAAATTAAACACCCAAATTCAATGAAAATAGTGAACTGATCAGTTATTTAACTTGTGAGGAGCGTTGTATGGAACCATCCACGTTATTTTTTTACAATTTGGTTGAAGGAAACCCAAATTTCAAATTTAGAAACTTTTTAAAAATGGGTCAGATTTGACCCCAAGGACAACAGGAGGGTTAAAATCCGCTGTTTTAGTATACGTTACACTACCCACAGTACTACAGTATACAGGCTTACAACTCCAGCTAAAATGATTAGCTGATTAAACACTTAGTTGATTGACAGATCTGGATTTTTCTGCATTGAGTACTTTTAAATACTTCAAATACACTTTCCTGATGATACTTTTACTCAAATAACATTTTCAATGCAGGACTTTAACTTGTAACAGAGTATTTTTACAGTTTAGTATTAGTACTTCTACTTAAGTAAAGGATCTGAAAACTTCAAAGAAATATTCACATGCAGGAATCTGAGAATTTTTACTTTTTTCATAAAAAATGACTCAATATAGTCAATATAGTTGCCAATTAATGTAATAGTTGAAATCTAATCGATTAATCAATTAATCTTTGCAGCTCTAAAAGAAAATGTCACAGTTATATGCATACACATTGTCTGATCTGGTGCATAGACTGTATATATATTAATATTAACGGTCTATGATCTGGTGCTTAGTGCTATGAAACACAAAAGAAGAAGCCCCACTACCTGCAGCAGTTATAAACAGACTGTAGTCTTGTAAGCATTTAACTCAAATTCCTTCTGTATATGCTCTCTAGCTGACCACGTGGCTCTCAGCTGTGACGTCTCTAAAGAGCAGGAGGTGCAGAAAACCTTTGAGACGATCCAGAAGACCTGTGGAAACATCTCCTATCTTGTAAATGCAGCTGGCATCAACAGGTGAGCAGGCACTCGAGCGGGCTCCTCCGCTAGCGCCCTGCTGTACTTTCATATAGATATGGATATAATGTCACAGCCCGCTGAACTTTATGGCTGACCTACATTACTGTGTGTTTGTTCAGGGATGCTCTGTTACTGAGGGCCAAGCCGGAGGACATGGTGGCTGTGCTTCACACCAACCTGCTGGGCACCATGCTGACCTGCAGGGCAGCGCTGCGCTGCATGCTGCACACCCGGGGAGCCGCCATTGTTAATATAGGTACTCGTAGCTCTGAAGGCAGTGGCCTTCATGATTAATAATGTTTTCAGTTTGGCCACTAGATGGCAGTGGACATCATTGCTACTTCCTTTTAACCCTCGTGTTGTCTTTGGGTCAAATTGACCCGTTGTCCTATATCAATGTTCTTTTTAACTACCCTAATAACATGATTGATTCCACCCAACGCTCTTTGGCAAGTACAAATCTCTACTTTCATCAATTTTGGGGCATCTTATTGATTTTATAGCATTTGGAGAAAAAAAATTGAAGTGCTTTTGAAATAGTATTGAGTAAAAGTTAACATATTCCAGTCTGTGATTATCCATCAACATCCATTCCTTTAATTTTAGTCTAAATAATTCCTAACTTCTGCTTTTCTAACTCAAACATCAGGTATAATTTCCTAAAAATTAGGTTTACCGACCATAAATTCCAAAAATAACTGTAAAACTGAAGTTAATAAGTTAAAAAAAGTGACAAACATTGAAAAAAGCATCAAAAGTGTTGAAAAAAGGGACAAAAACGTAATAAAAAGTTAAAACACTGATAAAAAGCGTCAACAAAAGTGTTAATTTTCAATTTTGACGGGAAAACAACACAAGGGTTAAAGTGAAGTACTTCAACGTCTGTACATTTTATTTTTACATACATTTTTGCATGTTTTAACATCAATCAACAACACTGATTTTATTAGCATACTGAGATAAATCAAAAGCAAAGGCAGACTCAAACGAAGCAAAACATAATGCATCAGTCTGTACACCTGTAGGATGCTTTTGTGAGAGACTAATTTAAACATTAGTGATTTGTAATATTGTCATTTATGAGCATAATGGCATCAAATACTGTAGTAGCTTCCTGCCAGTGTTTTAATGTGAAACATTTCTGTCGTACTAAGTCACCCTAATGGAGGTTTGTTGCGTGTAGGCTCTGTTGTGGGCCTGAAAGGGAACGCAGGCCAGTGTGTCTACAGTGCCAGTAAAGCCGGTCTAGAGGGCTTCACACGCTCTTTGGCTAAAGAGGTCGCTTCACGCCATGTCAGAGTTAACCTGCTCGCTCCCGGTACAGCACAACTTCCTCTTCTTACTTCACCTTTCCTCTCAGCAACTGCTCTGGCTTCATTTACTGTCTCAGTTTCTGGCGTTGTCTTTTCTATCATAGTCTCACGTCCCTGCCCTCTCTGGCTTTCAGGTTTCATTCGCACCGACATGACTGCAGGGCTGAAGGAGGACGGGGTGCCCTCTATCCCTCTGGGGAGGTTTGGCGAGCCAGAGGAGGTAGCCCAGGCTGTCCTCTTCCTTTTGGAGTCTTCCTACGTTACAGGACAGGTGCTGGTGGTGGATGGAGGACTGCAGCTGGCCATGTAAGGGATGGGGCCTACCTGGAGTTATCTCATTGTTCAGGACAATGGCAGCGGGGCAGGTGAAAGTGTCACTCTGCCTTTCCTTGAAAATGGTATGTCTTGTTGAAGGCATAGAAGATGGAGACTAAAAGAAATGGCTCAAGAGAAAGATGAGGGGAATGATAAATGAATGATAAACATTACAACAGTGCTTCACGGCTGAAGTTGGATATTGCTCTGGCCACATGACAATTCAGAGTCTGGTGAGCTGTAGTGTGAGATTGGATATACAGTATTTAATATCAGCTGTTTTCCTATCAGAGATCTTGCTACTAAACACAAAGAGTAAACAACATCTTTGCACAAGAGATAAAAAAGCAGTTTCCTGTTGACATAGGAGACTCAACCCCACATCTCTCTGAGGATCCCTGTCCCGCTGCTCTCTGTCTTTCTGCTGAGTCACTCTGTCCGGCAACAGTAGACGTGGCCTGATGTGTGTGACAGTCGGCCGTGATGACTAACGCTGCTGACTCCAGAGTGTCTGGCCCAGTCCAGACCTCTGTGCCCCGAGGTCCTAAATTGAATCAGCAGATTGAACGCCGTTGGGTCTTTTTCCATGACTGTAAAGAGCCCGCCAATGATCGTAGCACTGTGTTGTTTCCCCACCTCCCCCGAGAGACTTCCTCACAGCCAACACATGTCCCCCCCCACCACCCCTCCACCCTCCACCAGTGGCCCCCTGAGCCCACCTCTGGAGGGGCCTGTCGAGGGGCCAGGCATGTTGGGCTGCAGCTGGAGGAAATTAGACTTAGTGGTGGAGGTGGGGGTATTTTTAACTCTGGGAATGTTTTGAGTGTCTGGTTACAGCTCTGAAACTAGTGTGGACGGATGGGGTTGGAGGTGACTGACGTGCTCAGAGATGAGATTTGAAATGCTGCGTTGGTTGTTCCTTTCACTGGAACATGCTGTTACCATCCATTAGAATCAAAACTTTAAATTAGCAACTTCAACTGTACTCTGTTTTTTAGCGTCCAATCGTCCTACACGTTGTATTTCCTATTAAAGGATTGGATTACAGTTACTCTGATTAACATTCTTAGCAAGTATGGTCTTTCCACTGACTGATAATGTGTTTTTTGGCATTCTCGTATTGTTTTAAGAAGAGTCTGCCAGTCTATAAAAACATCTCACACTGTCTCTGAAGCGTTAGATTTTTTATTAACTTTCATAACCTAAAATAAAATCAGGAGAACAATCCATATACAGGCATTGATTGGCATAGAAATGTGCAAACACAGTAACTGTCAGCTGATGCAAGCTCTGAACAGACAGAAAAAGATGTCCACGTTGTATAGTATAGGTGATGAAAATAGTAGATATAAATATAACTTGATTTTCACTTTCTACCAGCTAAGAGTGCTTTCTACCCCTGAACACTGGGGGGGGGGGGGTTATACATCCTGGAAACAGTTGTTTGGCACTGTACAAGTGTCCAAGAATAACATGCACAGAAGTTGTGTTTGCATTAAGCCTAAACGTGATTTAAGGCAGTAAATATATATTTATAAAACTTCATGATACAGAAAGGATTGTTTTATCAGTGAACAAAAGGTTGCTGATATAATTTATGTCAAGACTGTTGTTTTTTTTTCATACAAAAATAAAATGGACAATCTGTGATGTGTGTGACAAAAACACAGAAACCTTTCACAGCACCCTCTCTTCAGTAAGAACATTTCAATGCACCTTTTTAAAAAAACCATCAAAGAAAAATTCACACAAATGACCCTCTATCGCCAAAGATCTTCCATTTTTTGAATATCACCAAAGTCACTTACATCCCTCTATCAAATGTTAACTTACCACATTAAAGTTGACGCCCATCATGTTCACAAAAACCTGCCTTTTCTGTTGCTGTCCCCTCCTGTGTCTGTCAAATCCAACTTCCCTTAAGTTGTGCTGCTTCCACATCCAAACATCACGTCCATGTGTGAGCGTTCTTTTCCCAAATGTAATTTATTTAGCTAAAAAAAATAATAATGTTTATAAGGCCCGGCCTTTTCCAATATCTGTAAGCTGATGTATGACCACAAAGAGACTGTATGATATTGCAGCTACAATCAGATACTCTTGATATCTGTACTACACAAGCCAACAGAATAAAAGTGTGATCTCATTCATCAAAGCTACAATGCTTTGAGTCCTTCAGCCGCTTTTGAAGTCATCTTTTCTCCCTCATGTCCATATTTAAACCCAGCTGCTGGCGTGCTACGTATAGATATTATTACAGTATTAGCCTGTGTATATCAAATGGCACCACTAGGAACATGCATAGTAAATCATGTTTCATTAATTTTGTATCTTTTGAGTGAGGCACTTAAACAGGCAACCTTTTGCAAAACAGAGTCAACCGAACAGGTCATGAAACACGTGAGAGCATGTTAATGAACAGTCTTTCCTTGTGGTAAACACTTCAATAGTTTTCCAGGTCCATTTGATAAAATAAAGCAAGGGGAACATTATAAAAACATGAACACCGTGGCTACACCAGCTCACTCTGCCCCCCAACCCTTCAGTTCTCTATCCGCAGTCCCTCCGGTGGACAAGGTTCTACGCTCCCCCTTGTCGCCATCATAAAGTATTTGTTTCAGAGTGCTGAGAACAAGGGCAGCTTTCAGGTTTTTCTCGGGGAGGGGGGTCTCTCTACAGGTCATCACTTTCCACCAGGCCACCCGGCTGCAGCGGGCTGGAGTCGGGGAAGAACGCTGCCTTCACGTCCAGCCCCCTCTCTGTCAGAGCGGCGTAGCGGCTGGTGGAGGGACGCACCTTCTTGGGCCTGGGGAGGTTAGGCTGCTGCCACTGAGCTGAGGACGGAGCAGAGGGTGTTTAATGATGTGTAGAAGGGGAAATAAGCAACACAAGAAAGGTTTGGATTGGATGAGCAGTGTGTGTGTGTTTCAGAGTCCCAACTCACTGTGGACGTCGAGGCGGGCAGTGCTGGACACGATGCCGGCGTCATTCTTGGCTGACACAGTGTACCAGCCAGCATCTTCTTTCATGGCTGGCTGGATGATCATACACAGGTAGCCACAGTTGTCCTGGTGCATGCTGGGAAAGACAATTGACACAAATTTAAGGGAAGTGATTATTTACATATTCAATTGTCCAGTTTTTGGGGGAAGTGCCCATAATCTGGTACAAACAAACTGGATTTTCTGTACCTGATTCTGTCTGTGTTGTGAGTCAATGACTCGTTCTCCCTTTTCCAGAAGATTTGTGGGTAAGGGACCCCCGCGACACGACACTCCAGTCGCACAGGATGACCCTCAGCCACACTTGTGTTCTGCAGCTTCTCGACGAACGACGGGGCCTTGTGCATCTCTTTGGCTGTGGAAAGAGTCCGTTACTGAGATTTTTTCTTGGTCCAAACCATGCTTACATGTAAAACTGTTTGACGCTGTACACGTGTCCAAGAATACCATGCAAAGAAATTGTGTTTGCATTTAGCCTAAAAGTGATTCAAGTCAGTAAATACATTCAAAAAAGAAAAAACGTCATGATACGGATTGTTTAATCAGTGAACAAAAGGTTGCTCATATAATTTATGTCAAGATTGTTGGAAGTTTTTTTTCATACAAAAATTGTACGAAGTGTGATGTATTTTTTTGGTCTATATCATGCTAACATGTATCTTCAGCACACATGCTGACTATTGATTTGATGTTTCTGTTTACCTGCAACGATGAGTTCCAAGTTGAAGGAGTTCTGCCCGGCTCGGTTGCTGGCGATGCAGGTGTAGATGCCTGCGTCGCGGCTAGTCACAGGCTCGATGACCAATGAGTGCACGCCATTTTCCCTCACCAGCATCTTATGGGCCGAGTCGGGCCGGATGGTCTGCCCGTTCAGCTGCCAGATGAGGTCCGGAGTGGGAAGGCCGCTCACCTACAGGTTTTTGTTGGAGAAAATGCGTAAATAAGCTGCATGTGTTCTGTGGGGACAGTGTGTTGTCGAGAGTATGAAAACAGCAGCGTTTGGTTAATCCATCTGTGTTGTGTTTGTCTGGAGGAGCCTGGTCGCCTGCACACTTTGGCACGGGAGTAAACTGCACACTGGTCTCACTTTGCAGAGAAACCCAAGACCTACTTCCCCCTTCCCACCTGGAAAATCCACCACTGTGGGTATGCATGTTTGGTATTATAATGTGAAATTGACAGATATCACAAAGGAGAGCAGACTAAGCAGCGATAAGTATTTCTGGAAGCGGTCCAATACACTTTTAGAAATTGGGACATTTTAAGGATGGAAAGTTTTGGAAAGCCACAAATGATCTGGAAATAAATATTTGCTATAAATATCCTTGACATTAAGGGCTCCGTAGGAATGGAGACTCTCAGTTTATTTCCGACGAGCATAAAAAGTCTTTTTAAAGTGAGTTAATTGTGGCTCTGTTTTATTTTATTACATGTACCAGCTTTCAAAGAGAGAAAATGAGCATGGGGCGGTGGGAGTGGCACGGGGGGGAAATAATTGTAGAAAACCTGATCCCACTTAATCTTACTTAATTAAACTGCAAAATGACGCCTCTTTATTCTCCCTGTCTGCTTTGAGCCGTTCGTAACGCGAAGAAGTGATGAAACTCCAATCTCGTGAGCTCACCGCCGCTATTTTTTTTATTCCCTAAAGAAATGCAGGGAAAGGGAATTGTTACTTTGGCAGCGCAGACATGGAGCCTCCCTGAAAGCAATACAGACACTGAATTAAAGGGCGGATCTGAAATTACTTTCTCCATAACTATGATTAACATATTCTCTTTGGTGCGGGCATTTTCCCAGTCATGTCTCAGTTATTTTAAACCATCTCTCTTTCTCTCTTTTATCCGAACAACAGCTACAGGTTAGACGCACAGAAGGTTAAAGCAGAAGTTGGCTGTCTGCTAAACTCCACCACCATGTTAGACCGTGATCCCGTTAGATTAAACTAACTATAAGTATACAAGTAGAAGGCCATAGTAAAAATGGCAGATTCTGACAGAACTTGTCCAAAAAAAAAGGCCTTAAAACTGCGGTCATAAAAAAAGAAAAAGCTTTCTTCACATTAAAGTTCAAAGATTGACATGCCATACCAGACAAAAATACATAATGTATAATTTGTCTTTTCTCTTTTTAAGTTTTAAAAATGTCCTTCAGTAAGCAGCACTGTCTCAAAACTGGGCCAACACACTCAAATCCCTCAGGAAGTCTCTTCATACTAATCAATAAAGAAGTGTTTTATATGGTGTTCAGATGCAGCCATCACTGGGCGACACGTTGACCCCCCCCCCCTTTAACCACACT
Organism: Etheostoma spectabile; assembly: GCF_008692095.1. NCBI lineage: Eukaryota > Metazoa > Chordata > Actinopteri > Perciformes > Percidae > Etheostoma > Etheostoma spectabile. The sequence continues at coordinate 23,068,321 of NC_045741.1, read as the reverse complement.
GTCCACCCATGTTAGCACAGGTTGGCGTGCATTTACCTTGCAGTCCATCCGGCACAGTCGGCCCTCCTGAACTATGAGGTCACCGGGCGCCTGCAGGAAGTGGGGGCGGAAGTGGCGCTCTTGGATGTTATCGTTCTCATCCCCGCTGTCTCTAGACCTGGACCTGGGCCTGATTGAGAGAGAGAGAGAGAGAGAGGTAAAAGTACAGTATTTGGTAATAAAAATCAACTTCTGGATTTTTTTTGGGCATTTTTGCAACTTTAAATTAATTTCTATTTAAAAAAAAAATGGAAGCCTTTTAGTTGTTGAATGTATGTCCCTTTGAAGCATGAATCTAAATGCTTTTAGAGAAGCTTGTTAAGAAAAAAGAGTGCAATACTCTTTCCACATTAATTCTCACTTGTATATTATATTTCCCCCCTTTCATAGACATAGTAAGATTTGGGGGGGGGGGGGGAATGGTAGACACTTATTCTTATCTTGATCTCTCTTCTCAAAACACCTCTGAGCTCTGGGAGTGAGGACAGGTGTTTTTGTGTTCTGTGAGGAGCATCTGTGATCTTCTGTGCATCTTTTCATTATCTGGACTCGGATGAATGCGCTCTATGTATACAAAGTCATAAGAGCAATGGAAAACAGAACAGCGCAAACAGGTGTTCCCTCTCATTAACACAGAGCCTTTCTTTCCTGGACAGACAGTTCAACAAAAGCAAAACTGTGACTCAGCTCACAGCAAACATTTATAAAACAACCTATTAAATCTGTGTGAGTGAGTGAGTACAGAAGTAGTGCAGATGGCGAACAGCATGCAGCACATGTGCCAGCCAGCAGCTCCGAGTTGGGAATGAAATATATTCCTCGGCCAGTCAGCGCAGCCTCACCTGCGCATGTGTCCAGGTGTGGAGCGTTGGCTTCGGCCTCGCTGGTTCACAGCCTGCACCATCATCCTGCCGGTGCAGCTCACCCTGCCCTGCGAGGTGGAGAGAGAGAGAGAGAGAGAGAGCTGATGAGGTGTTGACACTCCACCACAGCACGAGCAGCAGTCAGACAGGGAGGAGGAAATAAAATGTGAGTGTTGGAGCTGGAAAAGGCTGTTAGAATTCCTGTAGCACATGGACTTTTGACCCTCATGGGCTTTAGTGATTTCCTGTCTCATTCAACGCCCTCTTCCTCTTCAGGCCGGAGACTATTATCTCAATACTCATTATTCTCTCGCTAATGGGCGCTGATGTCTTCTAAGGAGCAGCCAAACAGATGTGTGTGTGTGTGTGTGTGCGATTTTTTTTTCTATGAAAAGGTGAACAGAAAGTTCTATCTCTGATGTCTCCACCCGTCTGCTCACCTCCGGGTTGCCAGCCATGATGGTGTAGTTGCCGTCGTCATCGAGTGAGGCTGCAGCGGTGTGCAGAGAGCAGGTTCCATCGGCGTCGCGGCTGATCCTGTAGTGCTCGCTCCTCTTGGAGATTTGCTTGCCATCTTTAAACCAATAGACCTGGGACACAAGATAAGAACAGACAGAAACTATCAGACAAAGTTAGGATTCACCAGACTGACCTTGATATTAAAATCAGTGGCTTATAAAACTAAAGTTTAGTATCATCTTTTGATGGTTTTCATGCAGTGCTCCATGCCTCTTTCACCTCTCTGCTTTTTTATATTTCATCAGTTCATCCTGAAGCCTGTCATCACCATGCCATTAATGTGTACAGAGCCAGGCAGCCAGCCCAGGCCAGGCCAGTGTGTGTTCTAGCAAAGGGCCCGCCCTTATCACAACACGGAGCACATGTGCAACATCTACAACCTCCGTCATCAACATCACACATCAGCTACTCCCAAAGCAAGGGAGCCAAGTCATGTAAATGCCTCAAAATAACCAAATATGCATCTAATATTAATAACTGCCACAGCATCATCCCCAACATTGTCTAATCATAAAGGGCGATGACATTGTTTTGGTAAACATGTTCAACCTCCCACCTTTGGTTTGGGGTCTCCGTGGACCTTGCAGGAGAAGGTGACCGGCATGCCCTCGAAGACTTTGTAGTGTTTGAGCTTCTGGTCGAAGGATGGGGCCTTCCCCCGCCCGGCTGAGTCTTCATCGTGCTGGACGTCCTCGTCTGATTCCTCCACCGGTGAACGCTCTAGACGGAATTCAATCTCACTGATCAGACGCTGCTCAAAGCTGGACACTTTGTATTCCTACATGCCAGAGAAGGAGAACGAAGAAGGATTTAGAAAAACTCTGAGACAGAAGTACTGGAGCAGGTTTGTGTGATCACGTGGGAAGGGCCAACACATTCAAGAGCATGCAGGAAGCTATCAGTGAAACTCTATTTTCCCTATATTCCACATTTAAAACACAGTCATTAACCTGTCTTGATTGTCACCCAAACTAGCAACTTTCTCCCAATTTCCTAATTCCTCCTTGCCCCGATGAGCCACTCCTCCTTCCCACCACCTCCATCAATCTGTCATCACTGTAGCTCTGCTGAGGCAAGGGGAACATCTGCAGGGCAACATGGTCTGATGACACATCACACAGATAATGACAGGCCTTGGGACCAGCTGCAGAACCAGCATTTATCCTCAATCTGCCGCTCATAACGACAGCAATCCCAGAAGTGGCCCATCCTGATCTGCTGAGGTATCATCCTATAATAGCGCAGAGGCAGCTGCTGCAGCATGTTCTTTTCTTAAAAATCTAACAAAGTAATATTCAATTATCCTTGCTTTCTAAAGATTTTGCTTAATTGCTGGCTTACATCTCAAATGCAAATTAACGTTGAAGCATGCATCGCGTGATGGACACAGACAGAACAAAGTGCAACCTGTGTGAAAAGGTGCTGACTGATACTTGCGTTGCAATCAAGCTACAGCATGCGTCAGTATCTGAATCAATTCAAACTACCCATGTGAGCAACAAGCAACTGTAAAAGGTGAGTTTTACACGAGCCTAATCAGTTGTATTCTTTTGTGTTTCCAGGCACACCTGCCTGTGAATGGACTACACAATGAGTATGGAACTGCAGGGACCAAAGAAATTAAATTCCATATCGCTGCCTTTGTGTGCCACTTGTTCCCTTATCAGCTAATCCCCAGGCCTGATCCTGTTTTCTCCAAAGTGAAAGCTCTTAGTGTGACTCTGTGTGCACATTTACACAAAAGGTGACAGAGAGAAACAAAGCTTTCAAACACCTTTTGAGGGAAATATTCTCTATCAGATGACTCGTCTTCCTGTTGAGAGAAAAAGGGGTTTTTCCATGTTGTATTGTACTGTCACTGTGCATCACACGGGGTGGCAAACACATGGGTGTTGTGTGTTTGAATGTGTGTACATCTTACAATCTTACCATGCTCTCAAAACAGAACATTTAAATTCACATGCTTTACTATCAAAATAGGACGTCTCACGATGCATTGGTACAGATGCATTCCCGGCTTAGAGTTTGTGCCCAGGGCCATGCAGTGATGTAGTGCCTCAACCAATCAGATCGCTTCTCATGCCAACAGGCACCCTAAGATCAAAGTGTAGACACAACTTGTGTTCTAGGTCATGTCTGAGGGAACTAGGGGTGGGGAGGGTGCTGGAGCACCCCCTAACAAAAGCACAAACAACTACAACCATTATTTAAAAAACAAAACTTTATTTTTAATAAATTGATTATTAATATAAACCTAAACCCTTTCATTAGAAATTAAATGTAATCCATTTTACAATTTGGTAAGTAAAAGATAAACACATAATTTGATTGAATGAATGTGCCGAGCACCTCTCCACCTCCACACTCCCAGGGCGACCTGCCAGCGACAGACCACCAGGCAGCTAATGTCGTTAGCCCAGCTAGCAGCAACATGGCAAGCCTTCTTATTGGAAAAGAACTGTTGATATAACGCTACGGCCCAATATCTTTATGCTTTTAATTCGCTATTGCTGTGCTACAAAAACTTAAGGCTGCATTTCTCTATTTCAGTGTTTGTGTCAGGACTGACTGGCTTGCTTTACTTTGATTTAATATAATTCAGTGATGTGTTTAGTGGCTCTGTTTTTTAACTTGTAGTAGGCCTATTTTGTGCCATTGTCGCAGCCTTGTGCCTATATCCTGCGTTACCCGTGCCCAGTTGGTCTTGTCTTGTATTATGAACTTTATCCTTGTTTTTATGCTTGTGGAGCATGTAGCCTACATGTTGCAGTTATTATCAAAGCCTTAGTACTGTTTTGACACCACAAAGTGCCTTTGTTTTAATAAAGAGTCTTTATCTTGACAGTAGGCCTATGGGTAAGAAATAAATTTATATTTGGTTGAATAGCAATAAAGGTCTATTATTTTTCTGGTGTTTCCGGGTCAGTAGCCTGTGGCAGGCTAATTTTTGTCTTGGTTAGACTATTTATAAAGAATTGAATCTCTATACAGTGAAATAAATTGTGATGGATTAAGTTAAGTGTGTGGTGGTTGACTTTGGCTAATAATTTAACTGGAAATTTGTCAGCACCCCCAATTCAAAATATGTTCCCACGGTTCTGTTACATTTGCATTGGGACTTCACTTATGAGTCAAATTTCTGTATTTATTAGTAGTTAGGTATTCTCTCTCTGTTATTACTCTCAGGGGAATTGTTTGGTCTCTGTAATATTATTTGAAATTATGAATAAAATTGAATTTAATTTGAATTGGACCTAACTAATTAAGAGCCAGTTTCCCCTCGGTGCATGCAGCTTGTTATGTGGTCCAATTTTAAATGACAAAAATTGACATGAAAATATTCAACAACAAATACTTTCTTCCATAGGTGTAAATGAGAGGATTAATATAAAACAAATATTTGCACAAGCTAAAGAAAAGTAGCCGGTTTATATGTGAATGAACATCCAACGCTGTGCGGGGGTGCTACACTCTGGCACAACCACCCAATGTTTTGGTGGCTCACAGTTAGACAAACGGCCACACAAGCCTTCAAACAGTGTTACTCCCCACCCCCCAGCATGTTTCCAGCAACATTGGTTTTTACCAGTTTGCATAAACAGAGCTTTTTATGGAGGCCTCTGGAGGACTTTACAGTGTTTATACCCTGCTTTCAATATCTCGCTCTTCAACAGTGTTTACAGGGACTGGGGGGTGGAGTAAGGGCTGTGTGCACTCAGATTCAACAGTATTGTAAGGAAAGCCAGTATAGTCATAAGATAGGAATGACGCCAGAAAAGCACAGGTAGACAAACCAGAGAATAGAAAGGTGATGTGTCGCACACATGCAACAGTGGGAGTTGTGTAAAAAACGGTGAAGGGTGTACAGTATGTGTGACTTCCCCCTCCAAATGTGTGGATCCTAAAAAAGAGCTACCGTACCTGTGTGACTGGCTCCTCCTCTGTGTCCTGTGTGTTTAGGACTGTTGCAGCGTTGTCAGCACCCAGCAGTCTGCGGGCCATCTTCTCCTCATAGGTTAATTTCTAGAAATGCAGGGATTATTGGGGTCAGTGGGGGGTTAGTGTGTGAGTTGCAGAGCACACACTGATACACACCATCGGCTCGCCGCTGTATTTTGTGTTAAGAGGGATGTAGTTATGTATGGATACAACATTTTGAATTTATTTGAGGGTGCATGGCACAGAAGCTTAAATACACCTTTTATGGGTGGTTTTTTTCTTCATGAATAGATGCATGACTTGATGGGATGTTAACCTGTGTTACTGAACATGCTCATTCTCGGATTGTCTGCAAACACAGATGTTTCAGTAATGGAATAAACCTAGAGATCTAACACACAAACACACACACACACACACACACCTGTTGACCATTGCTTATGCGTTCCTCTTTAAAGCGCAGTTTTCTCTCCAAGTCCTGTATGACGGCGTCCTTGGATCCTTGGATGTCAGAGTCCGAGGCGAGGCGGGGCGTCCTGGTGACCGAGGACTTCCTGGGGAACGCTTTGCTGAAAAAAGGACAAAACAGAAACATTTGTCAACGTTGTGGCTCTGTGACGCACATGCACGTGCATTATCTCAACACGTCGAAACTCCTCTTTCCTCTCTAGCTCTTCTTGCTCCCTCTGTGGCTCTCTCATATCCAGCCTTATCTGGACATGTGCAGCTATAGCATTCCACAATGTGTCTTCTTATCTCTCACAACTGCAGCAGGAATGCCAGGGTGAGAGGGGGAGTGCAGGGGTGAGTGAGGGGCTGATGAAAAATTACTGGCAAAGAGTTTAAGGTGGAATGCCCTTGGTGGAGGAAAAAGAAAATTGAAATGTCTCCCTTGAGGACAGCCATCAGAGGAGGATTATCTACACAATGAGAGATTTTGATTGGCTAACACAATATGCAGCGCTCAAAGTCCTGCAGCCTACATCATGCTGGGCGCAGAACTCTGTGAAGTGATACATCTTGCGTGTTTATTTGATTTTGACACACCTTTCACTCTCAGGTCCTCTTGTATATTTTCTTGCCTTATAGGTGCTAAAGCTCTTGCACCTTGAGAAGACTTTTGTGTCTATGTGTGTGGGTCATTGTGGGTTAAAAAGAATTCTTTAGTTCGCGTTTTCCTGTAAACATGCTGTATAAAAATGTAAATATGTCATCTTCTATCTAGCAGACATCCTGCCGCCAGTTGCCAGCAGGTCAACTCGCCTGAGACACAACATGTATAAAGAGCTAGCGTAAGTTGACTGACTTTGTACAGAAAGCTCTCTTTGTAAAAGTGCATGTGAGGGATACTTACACGGTGCCGTTGCCTTTGGGAAGGCCCAGGGCGTTAACTATAGGACTGCTGGGTGAGGAGGGTGTGGAGGGCAACACTGAGGACAGGAAGCTGGAGGCTGGAGACGGAGGAACGGAAGAGAACGGCGAGGACATATCTGAGAGGGCTGGAGACATGGAGACGGGCGGAGGGGGGGGAGGCGGAGGAGGAGGGAAGTCTTGGCCAGGGCCTGATGGAGAGGACAGGTTGCTGGAACTAAAGAAGGGCGGAGGTGGAGGCGGGAAGGAGGGAGAGCTGGGAGACTCCACGCTGCTGGCCTTGGTGAAGGGGGGCACGATGACCCGGGTGAAGGGCTTGTGTGAGGTGGGAGGAGACAGGGGGGAGGACAGGCTGGACCCTGAGGAGCCAGAGGACTGGGTGATGTAGCCCGCCCCGCCGGGGCTCTGGGCTGCGATGAACTGCTTGGGCCGGGCGTAGTTGAAGGTGCTGGCCTGCATGGCGGTGCTGCTCTCCAACTCCTGGAAGGAGGGAGGAGGTGGGAGAGGTGGGGATGGTGGAGCAGGTGGAGGCGCTTCTTGTTGCTGAGGTGGAGGCGGGATTTCCTGGCTCGGGTGTTCCTGCTGCTGCCAGCTGACTGCTTCCTGTTGCTCCAATAGAATCTGGTCCTGCAGCTGCTTCAGCTGGGACGCGTTCCTAAAAAGCAGAAGCATGGGCATCAGTGGCAGTTCTACTTAAATCATTGTTTGTGACTTTACATTCTTTATAGGAAAGGGTTGGGGGTGGGGGTTGGGTGGGGGTGTCTGTAAAAAAGTAACAGACTTGTAAAAATGTTACAAAATCACGCAGCTTTTGTCAGTTATGCATGACACCATTGCCTGGTCTCTATCTAACGGGAACAGAACACAACTGGCAGAAGTGTTAGCTGCCACATGTGAGCATGATTGATATAGAGTTAGAAATTTAATCTTTAGTGTTGGGACAGCCGAGTGAGGCAGAAACACCACAAATTGTGAACATTATTAAAGACATAAAGGATTTTGAGGATGACCTCAGCACGTGGTCGTTTTTCAACAGGAGCCAAGGAAAGTGTTTTTTCACTGGTCTGAAGGTGAAAGCCTGGACACATTGTTTGTGTGTGTGTGTGTGTTTTCTGGGAAGGAAACGCTGCACCAGCAGCACCAGCTGATAGGTTATCAGCCTCTTGCCTTTCAAAAGCCAGCCTGTCGACAATACATCAAGTACAGTAAAGGAATCAGGAGAGAAGTGAGAGAAACTGTTCAACAGTGCAGCAGTTTACTCTAACTGAACTGAACTGTAAACTGGTCTGAGCTCAGTTAATATGATGATGATTTTTTTCCAATCTGAGAAATAAGAAAAGTGAAATACACTGTTGAAGCGTGGCATCTGGTATCTGAATGGCACCGTGATGAAGAAAAACAAAAAATGTAATGTTGCGGAGTCATTTTGCCAGGGATAGGCCCTGATGATGAAATATTTTCACGGAGGTGCGGTTGCCCAGTCTCTCCCCCAGTTTGGTTGATTCACTGTGTTGTCATTGTGGGAGAGAGGGAGTTTTTTTTTTTGCTAGTTTTTATTTTCTCGTAGCATTGCTAAAGCCAGCTCTACATGCACAAGATTATTTTTTCTAAAGACGACTTTTGAAACCGGCGAGACAGAAGCTCTCCTTGAGGATCAGAAGGAGGGGAAAGGCTGGAGTTTATAAACCTTCGGCGTATGCAGCTCTGTGTATGTGAGACCGGTGAGTTCTTCATAGGCAGCCTGTTCAGAATATACTGTGCATCCCAGTGGTGCATGTTGTCAGGGGTCCACCAGGACCAAGTTCACATGCCCAAATCTGTTCCAGATGTTGAATAATCAGTGGAGTCTTTTTCGACTATTTTTCATCTGTGAGAATGCAGAGAAGACCCCTCTCCCTTTAGCCTCCCCCCCCCCCCCCCCCCCCCCCCCCCCCCCCCCATACATTTGCAAACAACACTGGTGAGTATTTCACAAAACTGACAGTTGTAGCAAAGTGTAACAAATCCACCGTACAATCAAACAGCAACATGACTGATTGGTCTGTACGAGCCAGTTATTTTGGTCTCATGCTCCCCTCCAGAGGAGGCTTCACTTTCCCAAATAAATAGTCATTAATTCAAAACCCTTCATTGCGATCATTCCAGCTCAGCGTAACCTGGTGCTGTCCTCACTGACCGCGAGAGCACACAGTCGAATCAATGTGTCCCCCCCCCCCCTTGTATACATTTTTCTTTACATTCTCCAAAGCTCTCCTGTTCAGGCCTCGACCAAAAGAGTGCTTTTACAGGAACAGTTTGGCAGCTCGTGAGGCTCGCAGCGCTGTGCAGCGGTTTGATTCCTTTTTTGGCTGTGTTCTCGGAGCATCAGGCACAAAGCACCCTGCCCGTCTGCTCCAGCAGAGAGGAAACACACTTCATTTCCTCCGAGCCTCATCCCTCTCAAGCCGACACTGCCTCAGCATGAAAGACCTCAGACATTTACAGTTTTTTACCTATGTTTTTGACAAAGTTAAATGCTGTAAATGTATGAGCTGGGTATTATCCAGCTTGAACTGACATCATCCCCTTTGCCTTACAATGTGCTCTTTACTAGAAGAAATAAGCACCTTCATTTGTTACAAAGCCAAACTGCTATGCAACTATCTTAAAGTACATTGGTACACTCTCTTATTGTGCACTGACATTTGACTTTCATCTAAATACAATTCTGCGTAATATAATTCTAATTTTGCTGTTCAGACATTTGGCTTCTCCATATTTCACAGTGCATAAAAAGGTCAGCTTGTATAATCTGCAGCTGCATGAATAGTTTGACGGCCCACTTCTGGATTTCCATCAAGTGAGGGTCATGCAGACTCTGTGACCCTCCAGCTCTGATCGTCCAGACCTCTTTGACCGCAAAGTGCATGACAAATGCCGCTGTACGCACACTCTGCCTGCCCGTTTTCATCCCAGCTGGACTCTAAAACAGCACGGCCCCTGCTAAAACCTGCTCCTTGTATAAAAGATTAGAAGGCATCTACAAATGGCTCCATTACTCTCTCTCTTATTTTTTGTCTCTGTGGCGGAGAGGGGCTGAATTAGAAGGGAAGTGTTCCTCTGTCGCCATGCCAACGGCCCTGTGTTTTGCTGTCCTGGTCCGAGCCTACTGGCCCACGGAGCGCCGTGCTTTGCTGAGAGAAAACGCTCCAGCTCCTCGGTCTGTCATTCTGTAACACAGCATTACTCTTATGTCTCTCATTGCCTCTTTTTTTGCCCATCTTCTAGTGGTAAAAATAGGCAGAGCAGTTCCCCCTTTTTATCCTGAAAAATACTTTCCCTGGGCTGGAGCCTGTCTGTAAACTCTTTAATGGGGGGGGGGAAAAAGAAAGAAGAGTAGAAAAGGCCAAAGGGATTGGTGGAGTAACTTTGTCTCTGCAATTTCTACATGGAAAAGCTCAATGAACAGATCCAGGAACAGCTTAACAGCTTGATTGTAAGAGTGTTTTACAGCCCAGTGGTGCATCAGTCAGCTCCAGCTACAGAGGAGCTGGTCCAGACACTGGGAGTCGTTACCGGCGGCATCTTGCTTCAATAAAGGAAGACCTCAACATCTTAAATGGCGGTGTTGCCGCTTGTTTGTGCTTCCTGAACAATAACGACCGGGGCTGCGTGAGAAACTCATCCACTGTTCCACCGCCCATCGGAGCAAGCTGGGAGCCATCCCCAGGTTTATCTGCCGCCCATCTCGTTAGCGCCGCAGCTGGCTGAAAAGACGGAGCCGCTTTATTAGACCCGGCCAGCGGATGACAGGAAGCAGGCCAGGGGGAAAACAGGAAGTAGTTGAGTGTACATTGCCAGTAATGAGGGCTTTCCTTCGGTAAACAACAACATGGGG
>NC_045741.1:23055463-23057703 GCF_008692095.1 Etheostoma spectabile | reverse complement strand
GGGGGGGGAACTAAAGATGTGCCCATTCTCTTTAAAATTCTGTAGGTGTTTACTAACAGAAAAAGGGGTGTGGTGAACTGGCACCTCTCCAGCTACCAGTCCACCTTATGGGGACTTGAACCAGCAAACCTCTGGTTCCCACCCCACCTCCCTACTGACTGAGCTACTGCCCCCCGCCCCAAATGGAAGATGAAATCCTAGCTGGAACACACCTTTCTAGTCACTCAAAAACAAGATGTCTCTTGTTTTCTTTCTTTTATTTGAACTGCACTGGCACCTACACACCTGGTTCACGGTTTCCTCACTTGTATTCGCCACCGAGCGTTGCATCATCACTGAAGTGCGTCAATATAAACTTGTCTGATGCCGCCGAGCAGGCAGGGACCGTCAATCTGACGCGGTGATGAGCTGATCTCTGAGTGTCTTTCACACTGACAGACTGTGACTAAACTAAACTGCTGGGAAGTGATTAATTGGAAGAAATGGCTTTTGTGTCATGTCGGAGGATTTCTACATTTACTGAGAAGAGTGACACTTTTTGTTGAGTCACATTGTCCTCCCTCTACCCTACAAGACTAAGCAGACTAGCAGAGGAGCCACAAAGTTTCCAAGAACATTCAACATAATCTTGTCTGACCCCACAAACCAGGCTGCTGCTGCTGCTGGGAGCACACAACATTCAATGTGTCTCACATACAAAAAAAGCATTCTGCAGCTTCCATCCATTCACTTCTTCCCTGTCAGCTGACATGTTCTCTCTCATCCTTTGTTCTCCTGGGGTCCTTAACTTATTTTCAGCCCCTTTCCTCCCCGGGTACCCCAGCCCCCCTTCCCTTCTCCTCGTTCTCTCTGGCTCTAATTGCACACACACCACATAAAACAGAACCAGACTGTTTTCCTTCCCCCCCTCTCTCTTTAAAACGTAGCACAGAGCGTTTTTCTTATTCCAGCCACGCCAACAACTCGCGGCTTCTCCGCTCATCCACTTACTCACTGCCCTACTTTCTTTCTTTCTTTCTTCCTTCTTCTGCTATTATTTCCCCCTTGCTCTCTTTCTGGGCTAATATTTCATATGTACCTACAAGTGTAGGTAAAGAGGGCTCTTTAAAAACCAGCGAGCCCTACTTTTCTCTATATACCTCCATCCATTCAACCTCTTTTCTTCTCCCCACTCCTCCACCTTTTGCTCTTTCTGTCCAAGTGATACACAGAGTGTTTTTTTTCTTTTTCTATAGCAAGAATGCTGGAGACATTCTTCCCTGGATTGGAGTGGGAAAGACATTGCCATCAAATGGGATTAGCAGCAGGAGAGCAGGGAGAGGAGGAGGAGGGAAGTGAAGGAAGAGCCGAGGGGAGGAAAGGAGGCAGAGAGTGAAGAGAAGAAATCAGTCACTGAGAGTTGGATGAGAAAGAGACGAGCGTTCTCAACTCACAGACTCTATTGTGTTAACTAATCCATGTGACTCCACTGAGGAGCTCTGCAAACAAACGGACCTCGCCACAAACACAGTCCGTCTGCATCACAGACGCAACACTAGAAAGAAAACGGCCGACTCATCTTTGTTAAAGTCAGTCAAAGTGATGCCGCCCGCTCTTCTTCTCTTTCTCACTACAGCCTGAACTCACTGCCTTTCCAGAGCCTCCAGCAAATGAATGGGTATCACACTCGGCCGCTCTGTGCTCCCAGAAAACCACACACCCATTCTGATAACATATGATTTAAACATTAACATGGCGAACTGGTAAACCAGGAAAACACCAGGGGGAAAATTGTCCTTATTCCACCTCAAACATTTGACTTCTCCTTCTTCCTCTACTCCCTAATTAAAATGTAATGAATTACGGTATTTTTCTCTGGTGCCTTTTCAATTACAAATAAACAACCCAAAGAACCCTAAATGCAATAAAAAAAAATTTGAAAGTTATTTAAAAGGTTTTCTCCATAATAGCCCAAAGATTAAAAAGTTAAAGAAAAAAATTAAAGTTAATGTTTTATCCATTCCATTGTCATTGTATCAGTCTCACTGAGGTTTGCTTCATTCAAATAAGTTGTCAGTCTACACAAAGCAAAGTTTTACCTTCAGTGTTGTGGTCTTGGTGGGTAGCTGCTCTGATATTTCCCTGCAGGAGAGTAAACTACGATGCAGTGCTGCTCTGCCAGGTATGAGCAGCATATATAGAGCCCTGAGCAGCCAGACAGTGACAGAGGCAGTCTCTCTCTCTCTCTCTCTCTCTCTCTC
>NC_045741.1:23051827-23055453 GCF_008692095.1 Etheostoma spectabile | reverse complement strand
TCTCTCTCTCTCTCTCTCTCTCTCTCTCTCTGCATGAGTCAGTCTGTCTGTGAGCTCCTCCTCTTCACAATAAAAGCTCCCAGCCTGCCAGAAACCAACTCATTTCAAAATAAAACCTCTGCCATATACTGTACTGACCGAGGAACTTCCCTTTGGGAGTCAGGAACCAAAACAACAGTTTTTTAGAGTCACAGATAAAGAAAACGTTCATAAGAAAAGCCGAATGAGATACCTATATCTAATTGCTTTTACCATTCGTGTCCACATTATATTGTTTTCTGAATGACCAAAGGTAAAAGAAACAGGATGATTGAGGACAAAGAGGATTGAAAGACAGAAATTAATCATTAAAACAATTCTTTCAGTTTCAGGTGACACAAATGAGATTTGTCCATTGTAAGGTTATATTTGAGACAATGCCCTATCTGAAAATAAAACCCCACATTCTGTGTACTCTTCACATAAACATGATCTACCCTTCACATATAGACAGAGCACAGTGACTATGCTAGCATATGGAACATGATAGTTTTATGTAACATATACCCTATTGGACCTTTGGAACAATGACTATAATAGAGGCAAAGTCTGTGTGCAAACTCTCCCATCACAACCACAATAGATCTGGTTTCATTCACTGAAATATGTTCACAAGTATTTAGTTTCTCAATAGAAGAAATTTCCTTCATTTTTGTGGGATGAAAAAAAACCTTTTTGGCAATTTATCATTTCCATTTTAGTGTGTAATGCCTCTATTTTTAGGGTTGCTGTGTGTTTTCCAGACTACTGATGAGTCACAGTGGGTTGAGGGGAGGTGGGAGGAGAGGGATCTGGTCCAGTGAGGTGTTGCGTGTAGATGTAAGTGTGCATGTCATTATGTTTGTATATTGGGGAAAGGTCGAAGAGCCATTTGGAGAGGGTCCCCCTCTCTCTAGACAAAGTCATTCCCCGTGTGTTGACTCATTGACGCTTTAGAGGCGTGTCAGAGTGAATCTCCTCTGAGTCGGTGACAGCAGCGTCATGAGTTCAGAGTGTGTGTACACATTATTGCATCCTCTAATTAACATCCACAAGGGACAGTGCTGTAGTGGTCTGACTTGGAGTGTGTCCATAGGGTGAGCTAGTCAACACCCCCCCACTCACACACACACACACACTGCTTGCACCAAAAGCCGGGGTCAGGATTTAAGAGATTGATTGACTTCATCCGGAAACAATGTGCTTCTCTGAGAGAGTGTGTGTGTGTGTGTGTGTGGGAGAAGGGGGGCCGGGCGGTTGGCGGGGGGTGTAATGTGTATTTATATTTGTGTTTGTCAGTGTTTAACATACCAGGGCGTTCTTTCCTGGGAAACACAGTCTGCTTTCTATGAGGGGATCATTGAGGCCCGTTAGTTTCCATGCTGTCAACTCCCAAGCATACACCCCGTCTCTCGCTCCCCTCATCTCTCTGTGCGTCTTTTCATCGCTCCCTTTTCCCTCGGCTCACCCCTCTTTCTTCCAGCCCCCTGTCTATATTATGAAGGTCAGCTCCGACAACTCTCTTCCTTATTTGGAAAGTTTCTCCATTCCATGCAGGTCATTCTAGCCCGACCGACCAATCCAGTTAGTTGGTCTGGTTTCTCAGCCAATCCTGTGTCTCCCATGTCCTTTTAAGGACTGCCCATCTCTCACTCTGGAGGTTGATGTGAAATTGTCTGCTTTTCCTGCTCCCTTGTGTCTCTGGTGACTTTTTATTCGGCGATTCGGTTACACAATCTTATACCCAATGACAACTAACTTTCTGTTTCTGCCTTTTTCCATTTGCTGGTAATCACGACCCTCTCTGGCCTGCTCATTGACGCAAAGGCATCCATTAGAGAACAGATCCCCAGTCAGTGTTTTTACTTCCATTTTTAATTAGACGTTTGATGATGACGAACCACAAGTTCTCAGTGTGTATCCAGTACCATATGTGGTTCTGGATACACGCTCTCCATGAAACCACAAGCAACACCTCGACAAGAAAGTGATTGTTAATACTTCATTAGAGAGTTCATGACTTGCACCTCGTAAACACAAACACGCTGCTGAGAGGAAGCTCTGAGTCACAGCAGAGATATGCGACCAATCCTGGCAGCCAGAGCTCCTTGCTCAGCAACGCAACACAGAGACCATATAGATCCTGCTTTACATTGAATGCAACACGCCTGAAAAGTCTCCTACTTAGTCCTACTAGTAGTCTGTAGTATACAGAGGGACAGAGGGCAAACAACCAAGCACCAGTTGCATCGTCACACTGTAAATACAAGTTCTGTGTGTGTGTGTGTGTGTGTGTGTGTGTGTGTGTGTGTGTGTGTGTGTGTGTGTGTGTGTGTGTGTGTGTGTGTGCATGTGAGTGAGAGTGGGAGACTGATGATGGCCATTGGCAAAGAACTGTTTGTTGCCGTCAGTTTGTATCCTGTTCCCTTGACAACAACCACCCTGGGGTTAAAGAGGTTTGGAGCTACTGCAAAAATCATTTAATCTCAGCGGTATGGCAATTATGTCAGCGGACAAGGATTGAAAGGTATAAAAGGCCACATAAAAGTGCATCAGACCATTGCTCATATTTATCATTGCAGTACGTAAGTATGCAGAGCCTGGAAACATTAACGGTGGTAAGTGGCACACATGGCGTCACTTACACACTGTTGCTCTAAGCTCCTGTGTGTTTGTGTGAGTTAGAGCTGGGCAATAATTCCATATTATATCAATTTATATCGACTTTTGGCAAAATTGTACTATGTTATAATCATATCATGACATTGTTGTACATCCTTCTGCTGTCAAAAATAATGATTCCAAGCTAACGATGCTTAAAGGTCCCATATTGCTGAAATTTATATTTATATTTCTTTTTTGATTTTAAAGCAGTTCGAGGTGCTACATAAATACTGAGAAAGTATCAAAACTCTCACAGAGCCATATTCAGAGAGTGTGCCTTTAAACGAGCCGCTTGGACTGCAGTTACAGTCACTCCCCGGCTGCAATGACTTCAAGAGTGCAGATGTAGAACACCCGGACCTGAATGGCAACAATCAGAACAGACGGGGCTTTTTCGGGTGGGGGGGGCTTAAAGAGACAGGGACTAAAATGGATCATTTCGGCCAGAGTGTGAATAAAGGTATATTGAGACCAACATTATGAGAAAAACAATGAGTTTTTTTTAACATTAAAGCATGTAAATATCTTTTAGCCCAGACCCAAAATACAAGTATGAACCTGAAAATGAGTAGAATGTGCGACCTTTGAAACATGATTTTCATCAATTTCATTAAAAAAAATGTATATACTATGATGTATATCAATATGATTCATAATAATGATTATAGCAGTAGGCCCCAGCCTTTAAGTGAGCTTGTGTACTTTTGGGTCACGCTAAGAAGGTTTGACAGTAACGTCCAGTAACGTATAACATTAGACAGCTGATTGGTTCACACTGTCTGCCATGTAGTTGCATCAGTCGGAAACTTTCCACTTCATCCCATTGCACAAGCAGATGTGTAGATAGACCTCCACTTTCCGTCCCCAGGCTACATTTGCTTCAGCTGCTTTTAAAATATCAATTCAAAGGTATTTATAATCAAGAGCAGGCACTACTTACGCAC